>NW_019215292.1:0-17510 GCF_002532875.2 Varroa jacobsoni | reverse complement strand
AAAAGCAAGTAGTGTATCTCTTGTCGTTATTCGGTTTGTCAGCTGTCCGCTATTGAAAGCTGGCGGCTGTCAGATGAAGTCGGAAGGGGGACTCATCCGCTTGCCCTCGCTGGAAAGAAGTCCACGGCTGGCCGATGTGATGATGGCGATGGTCATCGTCATTGTGGAAGAGTGCGGAACCAAAACAAGAGAGAGCGGCTCAGCTTGCTCCCTAAACAACAGCGGCAGCTTCCTCCCATGAAGCCGCAGCTGCTGCTCAAGTGAAGAGGATGACATGACGGAAAGAAAGCAGATCAGCGAACTGGCCTCCTTTCGACGGCACACTCACACACGCAGCGCAGCGTAGCGCGATTCAAGTGACGACGACGACTCGACGGCGCTGGCCAGTGCTTGCTCGCGGCTAGATCCCTGAAGACCGACGTCGAA
Organism: Varroa jacobsoni; assembly: GCF_002532875.2. Lineage (NCBI taxonomy): Eukaryota > Metazoa > Arthropoda > Arachnida > Mesostigmata > Varroidae > Varroa > Varroa jacobsoni. The sequence continues at coordinate 17,084 of NW_019215292.1, read as the reverse complement.
AGCCGTCCGCTTTTATGTAGTAGAAGTGGCACTTGTCAGCGTTACATGAACATGAGCAGAAACGATTCGGATAGCGCTGTCTTAACCCGGCATTTGTTCCGCTGCCGTTGTTGTTGAGCGACAGCCTGTAGCAACAACTGGCAGCCACCCCAGCAACCCCGCTATCGACATGGCTGCTGTTACTTCTTCGACTCCAGTCGGTGCTTTTTTCGGCCGTGAAGCCGCTACAAGGCAACTTCGCCGTTCTTGCATGGCAGCGGCGTCGGCAGCGGGCTGTGCCCTGCGAACCACGGGCCGGTTCCTTCTTGAACAGCCCCTTTCTACTCCTTCAAACAGCAGCGGCGACGATAGCAGTGGTTGTAGCCATGACGGCGCGACAGCGGAATCATGTTGTTGCTGCTGCTGATGATGTTTATGATAATAGTGGTCCTCCGTAGTACTTACGGCACTAGGAATACGGGCCGCAATGATGGTAGCATCTTGCGTCTTCGCTGACGTCAATTGATGTAGCAATCGTAACAGTAATCCTTGTCGAAGTTGTTTTTCTCCTTCTGATCCGGTTCGGGGTCCTAGCTCCAAGTCAGTGTCTAGTGATAATAGAACGCTGTAGCAACGGGAGCCAGGAGGGACGATCTAGCGTCAAGTAAGCGAGCAGCCGAACAAAGCTCGAACCACGTAAGTGAGCAAGCAGTCGGTTGTTAGTTGTTGGCTGGTCGGTCGACCGACCGACCGGCCGGCCCAGTGGCCGTCTGCTGACGCTAGCTTGCAGCGGCTGTGGCGGCGGCGGCAGCAAGAACGTCCATTCGAGCCGCTCTGCTACCGCTGCTGCAGTCAAAGTTTGACTGACAGAGCCCGATCAACGGATGGATGAACAGACGAACGCACTGACTGACAGTTGTTGATCCGGGCATTCTCGATGTCGGCAGTGGAACGGGGTCCTAACCAAGCCAGGATTAGACCTAGCAGGCAAGTTTATTGTTAGCGCGGGGACCATTCAGTAATAATGACACTATAACGAACAGTCTTGCTATTATACTACATTCCGTCGATGTTATCCGCGGTTTTAGAGGCAAATGTTTACTGCAGCTATGGCCGCAGTGAAGCTCTATCTTCGTATTGTGGTTCAATGGACGTACGATTGCTTCATAGGCACTATAGTGTTCAGGTCGAATGAAGGATGGGTTCGTGTTTGAAAGTACTGCTTTTAATGCTCCCCACAAATGGTGGTTATATAGAGCATTGCTATAGTCTATTTCTTTTTCGCACGTTTAGCATAAATCAGAAGGAGAAACAGGCATGACTGTAATGGTTAATGTGATCCACGTTTTCGATATAGATTCCTATTGTCTCGTGACTAATCAACGATTCCGTTTATTAGATACCTGATGTTTCTACAACAGTACAAAGCGTATTATTGGCGTTGCATTACATGGATATATAACGTGTTATAGTACCGATGGATATGTAGGCTGTGGGAAATCGAACGTGTCCATAGACAGCTACAACGAGAGAAAATTTACGTTTCTCTGAATTTAAAACATGCCCGCCGATACTACTTATGCCGCCGTTCGATTCGAACGTTCTGCCTGCTGCTCGACGCCGAATGGATTTTCAAAGGATCATGTGTTTGTTTCAAGTTGTCAGTAGCAGCCTCAGTTGGCGGTATTCATGCTTCTGTTTGAAATTACTCTATTTTCGACTCGTACATCATGTGCAAGCTGACCTCAACGAATTCCTTTTTTTATTATAGAGGAGATTGTTTCTCATTAGGCCAGAATGCAGCGGTTGAGCCACGAGTTCGGGGAAGATTTATCAAACAACTTTTGAACCTTGGCCAAAGTCATTGTTATCACGCTGCCTGTGTGACGATTTTACTTTGATTATAAATCTCCTCATTAGATTTTTGGGTTGCTTTTCGGGTTCTGTTTCCCTCCGGCCAAGTTTGCGATGATCACTTGCACTTATCGGTTACCTAGAGTTCTTGTGATTGTCCAGATAGATGTTGCCATTGGCGTCTAGCTAAGTCAAATAGTCTGTCAGGCCGCTAAGCTGAGCTCGCCCGAGTTGTGGCGCTTGAGCGAATGACTGTTGGCGACAACCATGCAGGCACTCCGGAGTGCCTACTGTTGTATTCCCATTGCTCCTGCTGGGATTCGGGTGAAATAGTACTGTGTTCGTCTTCTCAATATTTAGAAGCTACAGTTCGAAGGGAGGCTGTACCCACCATTGGACTGGTGCTAATGCTCCCTGTTCTCTAGAGTCGCGCCGTGAATGAGTCATTCTGCGGGAGCAGAGCAGTCGCTTGGTCGACCGACAACAAAGAGGAGAAGAGCTGCGAGGACCGAACGAGGAGACTAGTGCTGCTGCCACGATCATGCCGAGCACAGCCCGCAGCTCATAGCTGGCACTACCGGCAGCAACACACAGTCGCCGGCCAAGGGAGAGGCCGAGAGGAACGAGCGAGCGAATTCTCGAACCCTCAGATGCGGCCGCTGTCTGGCGGCGGCAGCCGCGCAGAGACAGAGAGCGAAACAGAAAAGGGACGAAGAATAGAAAAGAGGACCAGACGAGGACCGACTGGTCGCTTGGGGCGAGTTGGCTTGGGTTGCAGAGCTGCACGCAGCGCGAGCCTTGCTGGCCGCGTAACTGTGTAGCTCACAGGCGATGGGCGACAGCGAAAAAAGCGTGCTGACGAGAGGCCCAGCGAACTGATAGGGGTAGCGGGCTAACTGCCTAGCCGGCTCTTCGTTTAGTGGGGAGTAGCAGCTAGCTGCACTGTGTCTGGCGACGTTGTGCTGCTCCGACAACACCAGGACGGCGGATGGAGAGCGATTGACTGGCGCACACGAGACGGACAGCGCTGGCGGAGCACGCATAGAGATATCGAACCAGTCAGGTGGCTAGCGACGTAGTGGAGGAAGACCGCAGAACACAGAACAGAGAAGGTTGAAGCTCTGCCTATGCCGGCTAACACAGGCCTAGCCGCAGCAGCTGCCGGAGGAAGGGGATGTGCTGAAGTGGAGGGTCGCTTGCTTGCTTCCTTGAACAGTCGCTTGGTACCGCCGATGAACGATGAATTGAGGAGGGGAGCGAGTCGATGTGCAGCGAGGGGTGGGGGGCGAGGGTCGTCAGGCTCGACTCACCTCGACCACCGCTGTCGCTAGCACCGCCACGAAATACTAACAGAAGCAACGTAGGCAGCAGGCGGTTGGGAGGTAGACATTGAGGATATTTGTCGAAAACCCCCACGAAACATGGTCTCTTAGAGTAGGACAGGTCTCTCTCACAACGCAGAGTGTCATACATGCTAGCACAAATTCGGAGGTAGGCGACGCATGCTGTGACAGCCACCGATGGATACGAGTCACATTGACGGTACGCAGCCCATTCAAGTCCAACGCTGCTAGCCAGCTGCTGAGATAGCGGTTTAGCTCATGGCTTATGCAGGCTCAGAGCCGATAGCGCTTGTCGTTTTCTCAAACCTTGACGGCCAAGCAATCTACACACTCGAACACACGCACACAGCCAAGGACATAGAAATGGCGATATAGAGATTAGGACAACAACTGCCTACGGCTTCACTCAACACAGAGAGATATACCACAGAACATCTCGCAGAGTCGAACATGAACTCGTGCGTAAATGTGTGTTTGTGTGTGTATTTGACCGAAAGCAAAGAGCTGCTCCTCGAAGGGAGCTAACAATGTCGACTGAAAAGGAGCTGTTGCGGCGGCAAATCCTCAGTGGTTCATCCGAGCCGCTTCTTTGTGGCAGATCTGTTATTCTATTTTACGAACGATCTAAATAGACGGGCAGTTGCAAAGCGGCAGATCAAAAGTTGATACTTGTGCAGTTTCGCTGACCGCTTCCTGTCAACTACAGTGATTGCTAGTGATGGCGTGCACTTTAGCTAACGACGTAATCAGTTATACAGCTCATTTAGCCCTATAAAGCCCCAGGTCTACAACACTAATGCTCTGAATGGTCAATACTAGGCTATATAACACGAATATAATTAAGGGTAATTCAGGGTGAACTGCAGTAAAAAGAACATACGGTGTCGCCCTGGAAACATATCGTCAATGAATGATCGAAGTCTTGCATCAATGTTCTTTGTTGCATGATAAGTGTGTAATGACTACCAACAATTTTTCCTTATGTTTCGCTGATAAAGTATATAACCCAAAGAGTAGTCGAACAAAAAAGCTGGGTCGAAACATGGATATGTTGGATCAGGTCCGAATTTTTTAACGAACAGGATAAACGGTGTATAATTTACATTATGCTGAAAAATGGTCAGTTCGATGGTTTGTTGCAAATTTATTTAGGATTCGGGGCATCCTATGAGACTAAGCACAACTTTGAGACGTTAAAGTTGATTTGGACACAGAAAACAGTATCAGCAAAGGTTGAATATTGTAGACCTAGATGCAATTCTTATTAATTGAAGATCGCGTATACGATGCTCTTTAAGTTCCTGCGCCATGTCTGGTGTAGTTTCTCCCGACACCAAGGCCTAGTTAGAAATGGTCCTATGCTCATAGTCGTGATGGCGGACTCTCTCGCGCTTGTTTAACTCCACCCCCAGCGGTCCCGAAAGCTGTCCCCTCTGGACGGGTCTCCCTTTCGCTCTCTCCGAATGCGGCCCAGATCGGGTCCATCCTGCCTCGCTCGGTTGGATGTTACCTATAAAGAAAACAAGTCAGTGAGCGGGGTCTGCGTTTTGCGTCATATAGCGAGCTTTCTCATGCGGTGCTAGCAGTAGTAGTAGGTTGTAGTTCTAGAAAGCAGTAGGTGGGGAGTGGGTGGTTTTGTGCAGCCTGAACTGAGCAGTCCGGCAGTCAATGCCGCTGCTGTGGATTGCGATTGCTGCAGCACTCCAGTCTGCATAGAGTACATCTCGGGTCGCAGACACGGGCTGTCTCAGTACCCATAGGCAGTCCACAGTTTAGAAGCGTACTGCACACGCAGGGCAGCCAATATGGAAAGCGGACTGGTGATCGGGCGGGCGGTAAGGCCATCAACGTCCTACGGAATATCAAGCAGGGCTTGCTTGCTCGATGCAAACGCCGCAGGAGGTTGCCTGGGCGGTTAGAGAGTCGCCTGGCCACCTAGCTCACCCTATGTCGATCTAGACCACTACGACTACTACAAGCATCTGTATGGGATGTCGGGCGCATGCGCGAACCCGGCGACCGCAGCTGCTGCTGCGACAGCGGCCAACTCAGTGATCCATTGAAAACATCGACTAGCATCGCTGTGCTGTGTGAGGCTAAGTTAGCTGAATGGCTGCTAGCTGAGAACAACGCGCAGGATACTTGCTAGTCAGCCAGTCAGCCAGCCTGTTTGCCTATCTGTCCGTCTGCTAGCAGAAGAATATATAGCAACGACTGCTAGCACCACTGCGATTGCCGCCATCGCTAGGTAGCAGAGGCGGCAGCAGCAGCAGCAGTAGCGCCAGACAAGCTATCCCAGGCAGGCAGCAGGCAGATCTTGGTTGCCAAGTGGGCGCGGTGCGATTATTGTCGTTATCGTCACACAGACAAATCTGCTGCCGCCGCTGTGTCTGTAGATCTCTGCGCGGTCCACGTAGTAGCATTAGCAGTAACATCATCATCATAACAACAACATAACCATATTGTTCTTGTCCTGGCCTCGACGATGTCGGTAAGGGGGCTACGAGCCAATATTGGCAAAGGCTGTGACGGCATCGTGACCTGGGTCCCGTTGTCTCGGTGAACGACGATCTTAGAAACGAATTGTTGTAACAATACATCGGTGTATGCGCTCGTCGCCGTTTGCTGTATCAAGGCTTCACTGAGGTAAGTAGTAAGGGTTCAGCGAGTCTTCGTGCTCGCCATCGGCGTCGTTTTGTAAATACGCGCGATCGCACGTAGTAGGCGGCGTTTGCCCGATCGTTTGCTCGTTCGATCTACTGTCCAGATCGTCTAGGGTCGTAGGATAGTTGTTAGCAGCCAGTGGAAAGCCTCTGGACCGCGCGCGCCCGCTTTTCTAGAGTGGAGAGTCATAGAAGTGCTGGTATCAGTGATGTTCAATGGTGATGGCCGTGGTCGTGATGGAGGTGGAGAGCAGCTGTCTGGAGAGTGACTGTGCGGGACCTGACTGAAGAGTGGAGTGCGCCGAAATGGCGAAGAGGACTGAAGAGAGGGAGTTCGTCCGAGGCGGGCGGACCGCTGCAAGAAGACGTAGGGCGAAAACATGAGCGCCAAGCAGACGGAGGGGCAGACAACGGCGAAGCAAGAGCCAGCCGAGAGAGTTGCTGCCTTTCTGATGTCGCCACTCACCGCTGCTGCTGTCACCTTTATTATCCGTGCCTGTTCCCCCACCGCGGGCCTGCCTGTCTCACAATCGGTCCACTAATTCACCCGTCGGCCGACCACGCGTCAGTGGAGGAGCCACGCGAGAGTCGTAAGGGCCGATAAGGCTGAGGGTTGAGGGCTAACCGATCGAGCGACTCGCTCGTTCGCTCGCTTGCCGGTTGCCGTGGCTGCTACTGTTGGTGCTGCTGACGCGACAAGGGCGAGCCGCGAGGGCCGAGAGGGTAAGCCGAGCAGCGGGCGGCAGCAGTGGGGTCCTCCTTTCTTTGGGCGTCGGGCTCCGGCTGATGGGCGCGCGGGTGGCCTAATGGTGGCGGCGGCCATGGTAGCAGTCCGATAGGATAGGGTTCCAGTGCTGGCTGGAAGCTGCTGGCCGCGGATGCGTGGAGGAGTCGAGTGGAATGGGACGCGTGGACGAGGCGAGCGGCTCCTTCCCTCCATCCGACTCCCTCGCCGGTGCTTCTCACCCACCTTGGCCGCGAGGTTAGCACCCAACCCAACGGCAAGGCTGGCAACGACCTCTGCAGGACTAACCAAGCGACAACAACCAAAATACAGCCGCCGTCACCTGGATTCGACCCGACACTAATCCAAAAACTCTGGGTTGCAAACAGCAAAGGGCAAACGAAGCCACTGAAACGGCTTTATCGCGTCATATCCATGTTCTTGATCCCGTTCTCAACTAAACTCATATTCACCTCACGGACAAGCGCTCACAGGAGGCTACCACGTCAAGTCTAAAAATCACTAAATTTGGGCATTAGCTTCTTTATACGGGTCATATAGAATGCACCATCCTTGTAACCCATCTACTGCGACCATGTCGTTCCGATTGCGTCCTTCTAACGTGATAAAGAAGTGATGGCTGCCTTTTATTTACTAAAGTTCGGCCTAATCTGTATTTTTGGACGGAGTGCGCATTTTCCCCCAAGAAAGAGATTCTTTTAGTTGGAGGAAATGGGGACTATAGAGGGGACGTGATTCATACTAAAGCTTGCTTTTTCCTTTGGCAATGCTCAGTATGACGGCGCTAAGCCTATTGATGTGCTAGTTTTTTCATTGAAAGTGTTGCCTAAGACCTATTTAATATACCTATAAACTATACGAACTGGGTAAAATATTTTAGGAGCAGAAATACATATTTAGTAGCTATCTAGATAAGTAGTTCGACCTGTATGTATATTATATAGTGACTCCATTATAATAGGTGTGTAGTGTGTGCCTTTACGTTCATAAATGGGTGTTTATATGTGAGCAGTTTGAGTTGCTTGATATAGGAGAAAATGGACAGATGGAAGGCGGAGTACTCAGCAGGGTGGAGTGTTAGCACAATATTGAGATGACGTCAGCTCGACTATAATTTTTACAACTGATGAAGGCAAGAAGCGATGGTCCCTTTGTGAACTCTATACATCATGGTGTGTATCCCGTAAGAACATGTTGCTTACTTTGTATAGGCAAATGCAAATCAGTGAGTGTTAGAGGATGACGATCGACTCTCTGAGCTTCGCAGTCTTTCCAACATTACCCCTTCTCGGTCTGCGTGTGTTGACATGACACTAACAGATATGGAACGACGGAACTTAATGCAGGAACGACTGATTCTAGGCTTGGTAATATGTATAAATTAGACACGAGTCGAATATCCTACCATTATTCTTTCTAACTCCACATATGTGTAACACAAAAATGCAATTATTAGGCGTATTGAATAGCGTATATTACGTACAGCTTACGTATATATTACGTATCTGATGTTCGCGCACCAACCTGGTTGTTTTGTATCCACTGATAGACTGGTCAGTTAAGACTGAACAATTTCGTTTGGACGAACGCCGGAGTGGCTTAAAATCGTTGCCTGTATTATATTCGACCGCGTCGGAGTGGCAAGCCATTGCCATAGCTGTGGACTGATGACAAGTTCATTCGTCTGGTAACTATGATAATGGTTGTGCTAGCGGTTCTTGGCAATGCGCAATGTTGGTTCCTGTCAGAGGAGGGCTCGCGGAAAGGCGACAGATGCGGAGGCCGAGGAGGCGACGAGAGGACGCTAGCTAAAGGACCTTCCCCACCTGAACGAACCACGTTGTTCACAGCATGGCAGCTTCTAGGCATCAGAAAGATACAAGCATTGTCATTGCTGTTGTTGTTATTATATCGCGAGAGAAAAGTAAGCCTTTGCTCATAATAAGCCGTGTCAGTCAGCATAACGCAGTAACAGGAGCAGATGAACGCCATCCATATAATTTCTTAACGACATCACATAGCAACGGTCATTTTGTCGGCTGACGACGGTACAGTGTAGCGCATAACGTCTAGATGGGCTAGTGAAAGCTACACGAATCCGTCTGGTCTTCCGGAAGTCCGAGTTAGTCATCTTGATGTTTCCTGTATTATAGAATCAGAAATTGGTGTAACAGGAAGGTCGAATCGTATGCAGTATCTGAATTTGTACTCAAGATTGCGATCCGTCAAGCAGGCCTGAAACAACGGTCGCTAAGTTTTTAAAGCTTCAATTATTTAAGAGTTTTGCACCGATAATATTTTTTTTTCTATTTGCTAATGTCGATCGTCAACATTCATACTGTTCTTTAATCTCTTCGACTTGTTATCTGCAATACGTTATATTGCACTTACGCATTTACGTGTCAACAGTAATAAAAATCGGGTTATCTGCCACTTTTGCATCAAACACAGGTTCGTTTTTCCAGCATACAGTCGTCTTCGTGGTCAACTATCATCGTAGTTGTCTATATCGACATTTCGACTGGATAACATTGCGACAATTGCAGTGCAATGACAAGTTATTACATAATTCGTGACGATACTACGTCCCGATCTTGCAAATACGGTGAGCTGCGCGGAAGTAAACGTGTTCTCACAGTTTGCTGCTCTGAAATTGGGGACGGAATTTCTGACCTGTCTACTACACGGTTGCTCTGATTCAATTTACGTTCTAGCATCTAGGGTTTTTGACGTGCTGCGGTTTCTACACGAAGTTGTCAGACCGACGAACCCACGAGCACTGGCAGACTGAGGTTCAGAGAACAGCATTTTTGCAATTTAGTTGTATTATATAGGTACCAGGACAAAAGTCCGCAAGTGTGAGAATCGAGAAAGATTTCGCTTGGCATAAGGCCAGAGAGCTGCTATAACAGCTATCTATGCAGTTTGACCGCTATCGCTAGACGACGATGGCAGTGATGATGACTGAGAGGCCGAATGCGTAAGGGTCGTCGGCGCACTAGTAGAAGCGTGTAAGGAAGAATTGCTGTCGCTGTTGAGAGGGTGCGGGGCCGGTTGCTTTCTCAGCCCGAGCTGGGTCTCGCGGCGGCATCTTGGCTGCCCTGTCCGTGTGCTGCTGTGTCTGCAGAACGACAGCGGCTGCCATCTCTGTTTCCGTATGTTACGTTATCGCGTATCGTTTTCTTCTTACCCCAAGCGAGCGTTTGGCGCAACCTCCCCGTTCGGCTAGAATCGGAAAGTGAACAACACGCTGTCCGTGCCAACGAGTCAGTAGATAGCAGTAGTGGGTTGGTGAATCATTCGACTGCTCACAGGCAAACGACACACCATTGTCGATCGCTGAGCTTGGTCTTCCAGTTGCCGTTTGCCTCTGGCGCTATGGAGACCTTCCATAGATGAGCGACGAACGCAGATCAGAGCGCAACAACGTAACCGGTTCGTTGCGTCAGCCTTCTGCCGATTTTGCCGTGCTAGCCAATGTAGGTCTAGCTATATAATCATTAGCGTCGCCGCCGTTTCGTGGTTGGTGTGACGGTTGGCAACAGAAACTTTAGCAGTTCACGTTCCGCTCACTCTGTCTGTTTGCTTGCTTGCTTCTTTCTTCTCTCTTACTGGCCTCCCTGTCTGCCTGTATCCCTTGATTCTTTGCGGCACCGAACGTTGGCACGCAACAGTCCGACGTTATCCAGCAGCCAGCAGCGTTCTACTTGACCCTCCTAGGCATCATAGACAGCAACGTTCAGCATAACGTCTTTTTTGTCTTTGTGTAAAAACGAGAAGTACACGGCCGCTTGCTAGTCCACGTCGTTGGCTGCTCGCGCTCTAGCATCAGCGGCACCCGTCTCAATTTTCTAGCGCTGCCATTACTACCACAAGCAACAATCGCCATAGGGGTCGCTAAGAGAAGAAAGAGGACGACTGCTTCCGATAGCTGCTAGATAGACGTGGACTTCAAAAGAGATAGGCAGACAGACCACGACGCCGTAGGGAAGCGTCACAATCATCAGATATATTCTAGTAGTTACCGTCCTTTGGCGTTGCCATGGCTGACCAGTGGTGGCCTGTAGCTCGCGAACAGGTAGTGGTATCAGCTTGTTTTTTGATTGGTCCATTACTGGTCCTGGTAAGGCGATTTGACCCACCTTGTGTAAACGGCTCCTCGCTGATGTAATCCGTCGTTGTTAACCCTCCCATAACGTGTCGTAGCGATCGGCACACGCATAACAGATATATATATATATACTATATAACTTGTTGGACGTTACTTTAAATTTCATCTCCTCTGTAGCTGCAATTATGGGGTTCGTCACAAGCGACGTGGTTGTCCCTCATGTTTCACAGCCGTAGGGGATCATAGTTATTGCCAACGCGAACTTCACTAATGGCCAGCTCGCTTTCGGCTTAGCCAGCATCCCCCGTCGCTGATAGCCGGCTTCGATGCTTCTATCGTTGTTCATAATACCATGCTTTACCTGAAATCTAGCCCGTCGTTTATCTTTCTCGCTTTCGAACGGAACAAAGTAGTATTGCCGAATGCTGGATGCTTTGCTGCGGCCCACTCCACTGGCTGCTGCTGCCAGGCCCTCTTTGCAGCGCAGTAGTACAAGGAGAGGTTACGACAGCTATATTGGTTGCTATCTGTGACCTAAAAGCGGCCCTGTATTGCCGCTATTGAAGAGCTCTGTGGAGTGTTTTCGTTCCTCTCAGGCAGCTGGCCAAAGTGGCAGCTAAACAGACCACTGTTGTTGACCGTTATTGAGCGTCGGCTTACATGAGCGCGTCGCTGCTTGCTTCGATTCCCCGCCTGGCTTGCTCATTTGTTCGCTGCAGTTCTCTTATCATCGTTGACGTTGCGGTCGTTCTCCATTATTATTACTTCTAGTGGCAACAGCAACGGCTAAGCGACAGCGGGCAGGGGCGGCTGGGTGGCTAGCTAGCCAGGTAAAGAGCGAACGAGCCAATGACGGCGGGGCGAAAGGGGCAGCTGCAGTTTGAGCAACCAGCACTGGCTGCTAGCCGCCCAGGGGCCCACCTCTTGCTACTTCTGCCTGTTTTTAGTATCGGCTTTGTTCGCTCACCGCTAGCACGTAGCAGAAGCATGTGGATGGGTAGGCATGTACCTTTTACGCCAGTAGACACGTCGCTGCCGGGAATGAGGCAGCAAATAACAACAACAACGATGACGACATGAGAGAAAGGAAAACACTACGATACAAGCGAACACGAACGCGGGCCATTGGATCGTCGCGTCAGACAGATACAACGGCGAGTAGAACATATATGTGTGTGTGTACGTTTGCGCGTGTGTGTTTTCGAATGTCTTGAGAGAGGTCGACGAAGGTCTTGCTGCTGCTGCTGCAACATGGAAAAAGGGAAGAGCGTTAGCGGGCGGTACACTTACGCACAAAGTCGTTGTCGTCGTGATCGTTGCTTTGTCTGTTCATCCTCGTGATGTTGACATATTGCTCTCACGGCTGCAATAACCAAATCTTATCTTTACATTATCACTCAGATTCTTACCGTGGAAACAACCCGTATTAGACGAGATAACTACGCTAACATTTAGTATGAATATACTTTTTTCTACAGTTTATAGAGCATGTTTTTTAACGTTAATTAACGTTGTGTGATGTTCTTGTATGACAACATTTATTTTCTTTACCATGGAACACGCATAATACAATACGATAGCATAGCGCCATATACAGAGTTATATCTCCTATACGTTGTTATCCTGCTGCTCCCCGTACTATAGTGACAATACTATCTGCTTACCGCTAGTGATAGAAAAATGTCGAAAATAAACCTGTGCCTTTGCCGGTGGCACTAGCATTGCTTGTATTATTACTATCACGTTTGTTAAACGAGTGCCAAGTTTTAACCGTTCTTTGGACTTCTCCGTGGCGGGCTCCTAGAGAAGGACTGCTGCCTATTTGTCTGTTTGCGCTCTGTGGTTTGGCGAACATCAGATTCTCGTGTCGTCCTATACTGGGCTGTCCTCTGATCTGCTAACGTGTTGTCTATCTCTGATGGCGAGTTGGATTGACGTTGTCGCCGTCGTCACGACGGCGACCACGACCACCGTGGTCGTTCATTGGCGGCCTTCGCGTCATTGCCGCAACCAGAATCAAGCGACGCGGACCACACTGCAATGAGTGAGGCAGCGAATAAAACGATAGGGGAGGCAGCATTTTGCCATCATACCATTTGATTACCTTTAATTCCAGCATTATTTACTCTGGAAACTGGCAATCGCCATAGGAACAGCGGTCGCTACGGCTGCCACTGTTCGACGTAGCGCCGATCAGTAAGCGAGCAGCAACACTGGCAGCGTATTGCACCGTGTTGCCAAACCTGTTAGATTTATGATGGTTTCGCTAGCCAGCCAACGAGTGACCTCGATGACGGCAGCAGCAGCGGTGACGGCGATGATGCAAACGCTTGCTGGTCGATTGCTAGCGTTGCTGGTTGCATTCACTGCATACATATGTAGGACATATACAGAGATACATAAATAAAAGCATAGACAAGTGAATTTGGCAGGCTCCAGCTATTGCTACTTGTGCTGTTGACGGTTACCGGCCGGGAGCCACCGGAGCAACAAGCAGCCGGCTTCAATTGCTGAAGTCACTGAAGTACTACTACCACCTCTACTACAGCCTGTTGCTGTTCAGTACTATTTTGCTGCCCTGGTACGGGTTGTCTGTTTCTGCGTCGCGCCGCGTTTCGTCGCGGTCGACGAAAGACACGTAAGCGCGATGCCGAAGTTGACAAGCAGTAACACCCGACGCGTTATTTCCTCAAGAACAGAAGCGTCCTTTCATCTTTTTGTTCTTCACATACATTAGAACAGTAACAGTGGGACTGCGAGAGACAACTGTAAGGGACTGCTGACTAACAGCGACCAAGCGTCTGCTTGATTAAGCGGCGACGCGAAGCCGGCAAGCGACACGTAAACTACAAGGAAGCAGAATCGCAAGCGTCAGGTGCCTAAATCCATCATTGCTGGTGCTGCTGCTGCTGCTGCAGCTGCTCGTCAGCTAAACTGGAAGAATACACGAACATTAGGGGTGAAATAACATTGTGAGCATAGCTCGTAGTAGGTTAGGAAAGGTACCATTGTTCAAACAAATACGCTATCATGGTTGCCGTCTCTCTAAGGCTTCGACGTAGTCGAAGACGACGACTAGAATAATATAGCATTTTGTAAATAAATAAATACGAAAGCAACCGAAGCAACGACAGCCACGACAATTATTTATAAGACAGTTAAATTTAAATAAACAGTCCACGTAAAATGCAGCCACGCATACGTCTAGCTTTTTTGATTTTAAAAATTTTTTAAAAAATGAAAAACTTGTAACAAGGAGCAAAGCTTGTGGCCGTCATCGTTGCCATAATACCGTGAAGTTTTCTAATAAACGGTACGATGAATAGAGAACCATCGATTCTGCAACGTCCTAAATACACCCTTCTTAGAACACTGGTAGGCGACGTGACACCGCTATAGCGAGGTCCATATAACCGCTGCTCCAGAGGCATTATGATGCTCTTGGGAAAGCTTCACCCGAGCACTGTTGAAAGATTCGTGTGTTTTTTAAGCGGCTTAGAGGAATGGCGTCGGTGTGGGCGCGGACTAAAGGCCAAGTTGTGTGGCAGAGCTACGTTTGTTGACGGCTATGTATATGTGTATGTATATATATATATGACTGTATATATATATATATAGACGCTAAAAAAACTTGGCGCAGGCAATGATAGTGTCGTTGTTGTTATTCGTCGGCCGATTGAGTAGGGGGATCGAAGAGGAACGCAAGTTGAGGAACAAGGCTGCGGCCGCAGGAGAGAAGGTTGACAGCGGTTTGTTACTTCACTCAGGGGTTTGGTTACTACCTGCGTCGCCATATCACGTATTGCTCTATATTTGGCGTACTGGTTTTATTGCTGCCGCTGGCAATGTGGAGGCGATGATGTCGCCGGTGGTGACGATAATCACGGTGATGACGATGCTGATTTATCTATATAAGTCAAAACGAGAGAGGAAAGCGAACAGAAACGGATCAGTTCAGAGGAGGCGATGACCGTTAACACTCTGCAGCAAGATGAACATAAAGCACATCATGTTCTTTTGATCGTCAGGCGAGCTGAAGTGAAGTTGCCGTTCTGTGTGTTTGTGACTGTTTCGACAGTCTGCATTTTGGGTTCAACTGCTGGTTCGCCCGACGGATGTCGGCCAAAGTCGTCTCTGCCAATTGATGCGTTGCTCCTACTTTAGCGTGTAACTACTCACTTAAGGGTCACAGGGGCCGGGATACTCGAATGTGGCCATCCAAGGCCGTATGGTGGTAGCAGTCATGAGCAGCTGTGTTAGGTCAAATCGGAGAACGGCAGTGACTTTGATTTGCGCTGATATTTCTGTTGTTCTTTCTGCTACTTAAGGTGGAGGCTATATGCGGCAGTCAAAAAACGAGCGACATTCTATTCTATTACAGATTCGATGAAACGGTGAGAAAGAGCAGCGCGTCCGTGAGCGAGAAAGACAGGTCTTTCTTGTTTTAGCTGCTGCTGCTGCAGTTCCGGCAAAAACTATTGCCATACAAGCTACAGCCCGTAGCGCATAGAGCCATAACGCGCGGCAGCGGCGATGGCTGCATCACAACAGGAACAACAACAACAACATTCCACTACGGGATGTCTCTCCGGGCTATTCACTCAGTTAGTTGTTACTCGTTCAACAAAGCCGACTCAGTTGGGATGACGCTTCAATTTTCTTTGTTCCGTCCTGCCTTATTCTCTCATGGGCAGCTACGACTTAGCCACCAGTAGCTGCCCGTCTACTGACCAGCCGTCGTTCGAAACGGGTCGAAGTTCGGTGAAATGGCGACCGGCGCTTGTTTAGTATTTCGGTTCGATTGCCGCTGCTTGCCATATCGATAGCCAGTTGTTCATACTATCAGCCAGTCGCAGACATGGCGTCAATTCGGACTGTTGAGTCTACTCCCTTCCATCCGTTTCCATGCAGCGAATGGTGTTTACCCTTTACCATGACTAGTCTCTCGAACGCCGCCGTCGTATCATGTCGATTCGTGGTCAGGCCATCAAACCTATTTGCAACTGTACCTATACGAAGAATGAGGAATCTTGCGTTCTGTTTTTTTCATTTGTGAGAGTTCAGTTTCTCGTCTCGTTAGATTGGCCCTTGTTGGCCTTTTCCTGCTGCTCGTGGCCCGACTAAGCGGTCACCGACGCCAACTTTCGAAGCCAACAACTGAACCATCGTGGCCTGTGTGTTTGCCTGCTCCTTCTGACCAGGTGAATTGTGATAGCTCGTTCATCACGGTTTAGCTGTGCGGTCCTAAATCCGTCCGCTTAAACCTGAGGCTTAGGTGACGCGTCGCAACGCCATGCCTCCTATACGGTTTAAAGTGCGATCCACTGTACATTTGTACAGCTCGTGTTGCTATGTCACGTTTCAGCCAGGAGCAACCGCTCGGCTATTTGCTGCTATACATTCTCATTCTATGGCACAGAGTTAGTCATTTAGTCAACCAGCACTAGCCTGGTGGGCACGGTTAGCTGCTGCGCGGCCTTTTTAGCACAGGCAACAAGCTTGACGATAGCTTGGAAAAAAGTAAGAACAGCGCCATCATCATCACCCGCCTCAGCCAGTCTACGATCAATAATAATTTCTTATCGATCAGAAGCGAACCGACCGAAATCGCCATTTCGGTTCTGTTCGCTGGGCGTTATCGGCGTCGACGCTGGTCCGCGGATACCATGACCAGTGGCTTTGCATCTATAGCGCTAAAATAATAACACAACAGCGCCGACAATCACTTCGTTGCGACGGTGGCGACGGCGGCGGCACGAAGGAACAACGGCGGCTACAAACGTGTACAGGCAGCCTGAGAGGCATAGCAACTAATCGTTCTGTCAGTCAGGCAGTAAGTGAGGAAGTGAACGAGCAAGCAAGCCAGTTAGGCAGGCGTTAACTCATCCGCTCAGTAAACCAGCGTTGTCGTCGATACCAGCGCAATATTAACAGAATCAACAGTCTCGGCAAAATCGAGGGTGGACCAGCTAGATGTTGTCCGTTCGTTTCGGGGAATTTGCATAACGTCAGTTTTGGCGGCGGGTCCTGCCACTATTTCCGTTGCTGTTCTCGCGATCAGAACTATTGGCGCGTTCGGACGATACGCGAGCATTGGCCAATGGCGACTGATCAACGTAGCTGCAACAGCAGCGACTGAAAGACGGAGCCGATACTTGAGACGGCGGAGACGTGACGATACTCTACGGTCACACCGTTTAGGGCCAGTTCGTTGTGGCCTATTTGCCTGCTGGACCAGTCTAACGAGCGCGACTGTAGCTTTTTTACGGGCAAATGAATAAAGAGACAGGAGGAGAGTCACAAAAAGAGCGATCGATGAACGTGTTTGTTTGTCATGCACCACACGGCTTATGTGGATTGAAGCGCGCTCCACGGTCATGTTATTATAT
>NW_019215291.1:0-17524 GCF_002532875.2 Varroa jacobsoni | reverse complement strand
GTTACAGATTTTGAAGCCAAAAATAATCAAAAGTACCTGTAACGTTGGACAGTGCGCTATTAGGCCTCCTGTTTGTTTCAAGTGTAACTTTCTAAGGGAGGTGCGTCTGCTGTTAGCGTATCTGGATTCACAGACGCGTAAGTTAAATTGGGATCAACAGTACGCACGAAAAAAATTTTGACAAATAGGAAAATTCATGATCTTTAAAAGTTGGTCAGGGTGCTCATAGTCTGGTAGTTCGATTTGCTGATTACAAGGGAATAGACAGTCGGGCTGAGAGGCTTTAACGACTCACGAGAGCCTGTATGTCTTACGCTTGTTAGCAAACGTTTGTCAGTTGAGTTTCTAATAGAAAAGGGTAGTGGAAAATACACAGGGTTGTATGAACATGGCATGAAGAATTTATTGAATTCGATGTCGTATCATAAGGTAATAATAGCAGTGACTAATAAAACATTTAATAAAAAAAAAACGTTTGCCGTACATTTATGTCTGCATTTTTGTCAGTCTTGTAGTAATTGAAGCTTGTATGCTCCGGGTGGAACCTAAGAGGTTTGTTGCAAACATGGTCCGATATTACCTGCATACACTGTCATGTGTGGTCCTCAAAGACCGGAAAGCGGCCCGTTTCCCCACCAAGTTTCCCTAAAAAATCCGCAGCGAACAAGGCGTCGTCGAAGAAGCAACCATCGTCTACAGGATTCCAAGGCATGCAATGCACGCAAACTGTTTTGTTCAATCAAAAAACGCTTCGTAGCGTCAGGTGGAGTTACGCATTATAGTAGAGGTTCTATGAAGCTTCGTTACGAAGAACAACAAAGCTGAAGGTTCGAACAGGCGACTGTAATGACATGTATTATATAGACCATAAGACGCGCAGGCACTCCTCTCATACAACACCAGATTCTCACAAAAGCGCATCATATGATTCATATAGATCTTCGCTAAGGAGCGTGTGTGGCGAGTGAAATTGTTTTGGCCTAGCAAACCTTGTAGCAAAGAAAGATATGCGCATAGCGTTTGCTGTATCTAGAATGATACTTCTTTACCGCTTAGATTATGAGTAGGCCCTGTTTTGACTTTATTGTAGGCTGTTTATATACAAGCGCTTAGATACCCTGAGATGAGCTTTTGCTGGAAAAAGG
This sequence comes from Varroa jacobsoni, assembly GCF_002532875.2. Lineage (NCBI taxonomy): Eukaryota > Metazoa > Arthropoda > Arachnida > Mesostigmata > Varroidae > Varroa > Varroa jacobsoni. The sequence continues at coordinate 16,379 of NW_019215291.1, read as the reverse complement.
TAAGTTCTGCAGTGTTGCTTGAACTACATATATTCGAAAAGTTTATCGAAGCGACTGAAGGCAATATCGGTCAATACAAGATGCCGTATTTCGAGTTCGGTCTTTTGTAGTAAATACAGTGAAAAATGTACATTGGAATAACGCAGCCAAAGCTAATTTCTGTTATTTGATTAAGGAGATCCTTGTAAATCATTGTATCTAAACCTATAGTAAACCAAAATTACCAACGGGAAGGGTGCATAGCGGTTTGTCTGCTCAAATTAGAAAATCATTGATCGTTAACTGCCTCGTCTTTTTATGTTTTGAGTTTTTATGTTCAGTATCGTCGTTGGGCATTCTGTCAGACGGCTGACTCTCTGCACCGTGTCCATGCCGGGGCGAGGAGGGGATCAAACCTAGCCCATAACGTATCTCTGAGATTAGAAGGAAAATCTTTACCCACTATGCTATCATGAATAGTGCCCCGCACTTGATTAGCGATTAGGACTAATAGAATAGTCAGATTTTAGACACCAAAAACTACGTACTTTTGCCACACATTGAAGATATAGCTGATATCAGAAAGAGTCGAAATCTAAGTTTTGATATTGAGAACCAATTTCATTGTGTAGTATATGCACCTTTAAGTATAACGCCATCGTATTTCAGTGATTAGGAGGCATGTTATTAACTCAGAAAAGCCTAGATGTATATATATATATATATATATATATATATATATATGAATCTTTTCAGATATTATTGTCCCATATATATCCCTACCCCATCACGGCAGAGACAAAAAGCCTGTTGCAGGTATTAGTTTCGATAATCCTTGCAGCAAAAATTTAATACGTAGATAGTGATATATTAGATAAATAATCTTCGAAGTCGTAGGTTTATCCTTAGGCATAAAATGCTCTGAAAGTGTTTTTGAGAAATATATTCGTCGTTGGGAAAAACGGATTCCCCAAAATCATTTACCTTATCATTGTTAACTTTTATTAACGTCGAATATGACCTCGTCCTTTTTTAATTTTTACAGAGGGTGCTTTTGTTCTTTTGATTATAAAGCGAAACCTATATATTTTTTCTTTCGCCATCATTTAACCGGTTAACATCGGCCATAAAATAACGCAGCTAAAAATGCTGGATCTTTCTTAGCGCTTTTTTCTACACCGTTAGCTCCTCTAAGCAGATAGAGCACTGGTTTCCCTCACGTTCGTATTTGTCTCCTCTTCCTGTGTAATTACTTTTTGCCCTCTTGGCTCTTTTGGCTTTAACGAAAATGCAAGAAACCTGTTCGTAACCAGACGTAGTACAGCGTTTTCCTTGAGCGCCGCAGACCAACATATAAATTGGCTAACCGAAGGGCATCGTGTGCGCAAAACAGAATCATCGACATTTTATAAAAGCCTGAAACTTAAGTGCAAACAAATAATATGCGCAGGCCGAGACGCTGCGGTGCGACGTAGTTACAATGTTCTTAATCTTTTGTCCTTTACCGGTTAAAAGCAAAAAATAATTATTTCATCGTAATTTGTTTTTTTTCTTAACTAAATATCTATCGCATATAAAGAGTGTTTAATTCACTGTACAAGTGAACGATGCGTATAATCGACTATGTAGGGGCTACTCTGTACGAGCTTTCCTTGTGTAAACTCCTGTATAACCAGAATAATAGTACCTAGTACTTCTTCAATGACCCTTTGAACAAAACGGGAATCGACGAGACTCATCAAATTTGCCTATCTTCTTCGGTATATTGAACATGCTAAAATCACGCGGAAAAATTATTGCGCCTAAAGCTGTTCTAAAAAATATTTTTTGTAACTGGTGAACATTGCATTACTTTGACCTCCATCGTTGGCTAGCGTCGCGCATCCGTTAAAGTAGATAGATTAACATCTATGTTTCGAGGTGTACGGCCGGCATTGCCATTTGACATTCAATCAGACAACCGCCTCCGAGCACGAAGCAAACTCTACGTAAACGACAGCTTTTCCTAAGGCTAGCGGGCAAATATGTTACCCATTGAGCCATTACGTGAACATATCTATCCTAGAATCAATCGTTTTATTCCTTGAAATCTGTTGATTCGGTATTATAGCTTTAAATTGTTGTAATACAACTATTGGTAGATTTTCCTAGCAATAATGTATTAGCCTACAAACCAGAGGTACACAGAGCTGGCATGGATCCAAATTTGAGCCTTGGTGCATTCAGGTTCTCCCCTAGCAATTTGCCTAATATATAGGCAGTAATCCCTTCTTCTGCTCAGCCTTGCTAGGTTGCTTTTGTCGGATCTTCCATACTGACAGGCTTTAAAATCGTAAAAAGGGTTAGCTCTCACTTTTTCAATGCAAGAAGTATCGATTATTTGTCGATATATTATACGATTAATTGACTATTCTGGTAACTCATACTATATTTAACACGTAAATAGTATATCATTTGTGCAAATGAAAGACGTGAACCTGTATTCAATACATTTGTGGTAGGCTAGCATTAGATACGCTTTCATTATTATATCATAATATATGTCGATAGCAGATCGATGATGGGTTTACATAGTACTATAGCACTATATCGAAAATTCACAGCCACTTTCTTAACCAATGACTAGGAATATAAAAGCGTTATCATCGATGCTGAATCTTCATTCGAAGCATTGGACCCTGCAATCTCTGTGAACGGCTTCTCATGCCCTGCCGGCACGTGGCCTACCCGAACAAGTCTACCATTAGGGTGGCCAGATGGCGCTAGTGTTTCAAACATCCGTGAAACTCTTTTTTGCGCTAGTTTTTACAACACAATAAGGATGAGTAACAAGTTAAATACACTGTATTAAACACAATAAATGGAAAAATAACTTCCACTTTGATTCCTTTTTCGTACAGATAAATGTACTTCCTTTAAAAAAGAAACAAGTTGTTTATGAACGTCAGAAAAAGCTAGCGGGATCACGATTTTATCGAACTTACAAAGCAGTATTATTTGATAAATTAATACAACCTTTCTACCTGCGACCAATGCAATAACCGATATAATGTAGATAATAGTAGATAGGCAAGAAGTGTTATGTCCTCTCTCCACGACGGGAAAATATTAGGGACGTCCTTAAGTATATTAGACCTTTTCAAGCAGTGGTGGGGTTACAATTAAAAAAAGACAGCGCACTTGTCCCCACAGGTATTCTGCCTAGTCATAAGTTGATAAACTATGCTTAGCCCCTTAACTATGTTCTTAACTTCAGCTTCTTGCTGTACAGCATTTACGAACTCACGAGTATTAACGGACTTGCCCTCAAGGGGCAATCATTCTGTTTTCACCGTTCAGGAATATCATACGTGTGGTCGATCACAACTAAAAATACAGTGTCTAGCAGAAGTATGTAGTAGCAAGAGCGAAGGTTAAATCAGGAACAAAATACACTGGTGGCATTTTAGACGGGGTTGTCTGTTCATTTAAGTCAGGCCCGGCCGGTCAGCCCACGGACTTTTCAGGTGTACCGGTTCTAGCTATTAACACTCGGTGCACAGCTTTAGTGTCGTATTTTAGTGTATAAAGATCGAGTATAGCTTGTGTGAGGAAGCTTCGTGCTGGCACCCGTACACGGCCATCTTAACAAATTATGGTAACACAACAGTGCTTTCTAGTAAAGAAACTTCTTCCTACAGGTTTGTAAGAGGATGTGTGGCTCGCAATAACTACCTCGCTTAAGGAGCAAAAAAAACGAAAAAAAACGTGCATATATATTTGTACATATGATGACTTAGCTACATAAAGGGTGAAGTGCGCCACTATATTTAAAATGTCTATTTGATATAGCAACGAGTTCATAATGAGCTACCTGTTAACTTATTAAACTACTCAAACGAACCTTAGTAAACAGATCCCGGTACTGTTAACATAACACATATCTATAAGAATAACAAAAAAATTAGCTTTAAAAATTAGCAGGAAAATTTGAATTGTACTCTTGCTTCTGGCAAAAATGCTAACTGGGTGAATTTAAATGTGGTAAATTAGCCAAGTTGGAGTTATTAACAAGATTTAATACCATTAACTAATTTCATTGGTCATTTTTTTAGCAAATACAAAAACTGTTTGCACTTTTACATTATCCCTAACTAAAAACTGTTCCCCTCGGATACTTTATACTATCATTTGTGATACATTTCGTATACATCTATTTCTAGTATGCATTTAGGAAACTTTTCAGACGATCTCATTGACCGAACTGAAGCTTCTTTGGCTCCTTGCCTTTTGTGTCCATTGAGGACAATACCTATATTTGCCCACATTCTTCAAAAATGCTTGACATCTTCTCAATGCCACTGTTAGAGCACTGGCCCATCATCCTCTGATACGTACACTTTAGCGCTCATATTCCCTGGGCTTGGAAAGAATAGCAGTGCGTCTTACTAGATCAAAGTAAGAAAAATCCTCCATGAGCGGCCTTATTAGTATCGCTCCCCCTTCTTCTTCGAGACGGTTTGCTTGTCAAAAGGCTGTTGGCACGTAAATTGTTTTACGCTTTACCAGCGCGATGGCTCGTTTGCCAATGCCTTGCATAGCAGCGTCTCTCCGTTCTCCACCCCCGCCTTCATTGACTGCTTCGCCAGTCATAAGCACGACAACTGTGCGCTACTTGTTCGATTAGCAAGTTCGACTAGTTTTTCCAGGCAAAGGACGACTTCTGAGCAGTTCTCGCCTCCTGAGTGACAGGCTTAAACTGCCCCTATTTCGCACAGCGTTTCCGTCCGGACGCGATTTTCTGTTGTGAAAATCGCGGCGCATCGTTATCACGCCATGGGATAAACGATGCGGCAGCGAATATCTAGGCCCAAAATATTGCTTAGAGAAGATTAGTCAAAAGAGCGCGTGTCTGACAATGAGGTAAAGGTCAACGTAGTCTTGAAAAGGTGATTCATTTCTCAAGCTCGAAGACATAGCCATCTGAAGCGGTGTCTTCAATTTGATGTGTGACATTGTGATTCTTACGCCGTATTCTAGATTTATCTCTGACAGTTTGAATAAAATGTCGAATCTCAAATGCGATTGTGCATCTGAGAACGACAACCAAAGTATATGCTTTCTTGATTTCTTCTAAACTTACGGTACTATATAGTATAACACTTGACTACAAGTAGTGCTTGCATAATACTACTGTGCGTGAAGCGAACATCCACAGCAAACAAAAAAGTGTATCGGGAATGGATGTCCTCATTGCCTTTCGTTACTAACATCAGGCCGTTCAGCACAGAGGATCACCAAACAAGTGCTTGAGTTTCGGCCTCTTGATGGTGGCAACAAAATCGAAATAATCGGTCCACGCAAAAGGGCAGGGAAATAAAGAATGATTAGCTTTTAAGATGGTGTTTTTTGGATGTGCGTCCAAATAAGTTTTGGCGTTTCTGTCCATCTGCAGCATCAAACCTTCGGCAGCCTTGCTAATTTCATAATGTGCTGCGATGCTTTCCGTCGGAGCTCTCGGCAGTAAAAAGAGAAAAATCAGACTTACGGAGCTATCTGTGTTTGATGCGTTCTGCCTGACAACGTTCTGCAGTACATGAGAACCATGCTGCTTGATTGAAAAAGGAAAAGAACGGAAGGGAAACAAACACTCAGAAAGGCGTTGCGATTATGTTTCGGTTTTTTTCGAGACTGGGAAAGAGGAATAGCTGCTACGAGGAAGACAATTGTACTTCTAGCGAGTTAGCTAATTCCTAGGCGGGATTTCACGCGCTCACGCCAAGCCTTCTATGGGGACGGGCTAGCTTTTTGCGCGATATACGATGCCCGTTTGGAATCCACCGCACTCCACTCTCCGTGGCGACCTTGCCGCCCGCCGACGTCCTCTGCTTCCACTCCAGTAGTGTTTCTTGGCGGAGGCTTCCTCTTCCTTCGTTTGAGTCGTGCACCCCCAAAAAAAAAGGAAAAAGTCGAGATGATGGTGCTTCTGGTTGTAATCTTCTTCCACAGTTCTTCGCTCTCATCTTACCTCAGCTTCTCATTAGTGACTATACGATTTGCATTTATAAATGTCGTCAGTAGCGAAGCGACCTAATTTACGCACGTCGCATTAGGTTTGTTGTCTCTCAAAAGTTTATAAGAGGCCGGCAAGTCCGTCGACTTTGAGAGTGGTATATACACTTCTAAGGAACTTAGATGGTTTTATTGCTGCAACAGAAAATACTTGAGGTCAGGCAACAAGCGGAGAACAAATAGACCCGGGTAAGCTACGCGTAAGTATTGTTGATATACCGAGACTGACTACGATCGCGGTCTATTAAAATAAGGAAAAGCACTATAAAAAAACCAATTACTTGGTAGCCATACACATGCGAAAAGCACTACTAGCGTCAATATATATTGAATCAATATTTTATGGTTGTTGGTTGGTGGATGGAATATATATATAGATTCCGCTGCAATAGTCTTTTTTACCGTTATTGACTTTCATTAGATTTGAGCCTAAGATCTAGGTCAACAGGCGTTCCGGCAACTTCGTGAAAGTCGCAGCGAAGTCGATGATGAAACTTTAAAAAAACGCTCTTCAAAGATTGCACGCTTCGGTTGTATAATTCAGCACACTGGAGTAATTCCTAAGTAACTTCATATTAATGGTGAAAACTTCGTATTTGGAACGCTGAATAAGAACGTATGTTATTTATGTTCGATAAGTAATTATTTAAAATAGAGATTTTTTTGCACAGAACTGAAAAGTTTCAATATCCATATTTTTTTTTATTTGGTCATTCAAAAAACTTTGTTGTAACGTGTTCGGATCCTTGTTTAATATTGGATGTTAACGGAAAAAAATATTTGATGCCCTGTACCTATCTTTTGTGAGTTTTACGTCCGGTATCGCCAATACCAGCCAGCATAGAAAAAAAAAACAAAATTAAATGCCTGTTAAATAATTTGCAAGATATGATCCTTAATCTATTAGTATTAATACATAAAATATAAACTTTAGAATTTTGCGGTCGTTACTGTGTGATAAAGTATAGCGTTATGGGACATTTTGTTTATGCAGTGAATCCGTTTGAGCCGTTATTTAGATATTGTTCAACAATTGTTTGCGATATTTACATATCGATTTTTTTCACTTATACTGTAAAAGTTCTTCAAGTGATTCAGTTTAGGCTGTCATTCCTTAAAACACAACAACGCATATGCAATGTCAATGTATGAATAAAATGGCCTGCCTAGGCGTTTGCCTAGTTTTTTACGGGAAGTAGTCAACATAGCGTTACTACTTTATGAGGTAGTAGCCCGTATGCAGCAACAGAAAAGAACAGGACACAAGTTCGTCATGGGCCTATGTGTGTAGTCGCACACATAGGCTAGAAGGTGGAATGTCCGTGTCGAACTTCCGCTGCTTATCTACCAAACACGTCGGCATTTCCAAAACAACCTTGTAACTTACCGCTACGTCTTGATCTGTCCTCTTGTTCGTCTGTCGAGAAGATGAAGTCAAAAGAGCATCGGTCAAAACGGAAAACGTTCAGTAAAAGAAATTTCCCCAGAGACACTTAAGAGTCTGACACATCATGTCACTTCTATTGACCATCATGCTGGTTAGAACGTGATCCCAGACCGCCAAATCCCGTCAGAGCCAATTCCAACCATTGGCCTTCTTTTAACGTTGCGATGGAAGCCTCTACGAAAAGGCATGATCTCGCGACATGCTCCCTAGCCTATGTAAGTTTTTGGATTTCGAAATTCACAAAAGCTTAGAAACACACCTGTACGGCGAGACTTGTCCGACAAGGGAACATGTATAGCCACAAAGGATCGCTTAGTTTATGATTTTTAAACCTAATTTAATTGTTTCAAACCTAGCTATGTACGCAACTTTATGATACGTATCTTGAGCCACTGAAATGTTTGCAGTGATCTATTTCTACAACGGAAATAGCCTGTAACTCGACAGAACTTTCGTTCAAGCCATAATTAAGCCCAACGTTGGTTGCCCATAACCTCCACATCTAAAGAGGTATATCCAACGATTAGAAACTTCTAGTAAGTTAACTTCGGTATGGAACAGGAATGCTAAACTTGGTGAAATTTTATTCGGTTCACATTTTAAATAACTTGCTGCGTAAGGTAGGGTGGGGCAAATATGAAGAATTTCCAAGCAAAACACAAATGTCATCATTGTAGTTTTACATATTGGCAAGAAAAAGTCTGTCATACGCCGAAGGTGGCACATCAACAATGGTCCCATTGACAAACAAGGTGTGTCGAAAAAAAATCTTATTATTTTATAATCTCAGCATTATTAATTGGTAATAAATAATTAGTAAGTCTGCACTGCTCTTTTATTCCTGCAACCTTTAGAGGATCCTCGATTGAGTTGTATGATGCCATCACGCGTTTACAACAAAGCTCCTACGCGGATGTTTTTTAACGTATACGCTGCAGCACGGATACTGATACATTTGCCTACAAGCGTCCGTTATATCGTACTTAAGGAGGCAACAGTAACACGCATCTTGTTTTATCTCTCAGGGTTAACCATAAATAGCATCTCATGCGAAGATCTTACCGTCATTGTTTCATTGAAAAGCTCAATACATATAGAGAACGCTGTGCTGCCACTTGAACATTGTGTTGATCCTCTATACGTTGTTGGATGGTAACATACAACGGAATTCTCAGGGTCCTGCTGTGCACTGCTGGAAAGTGTCTCTCTTTGACGATGACTCCGACCGCGAAGGCCTTTGTGAAATATCTGGGGTCAATAAACAATAGACAAGCAGGCTCTGTCGAACCGTTAAGAGGTGTAGAGGATCGGCTAGTAGCTTATGACGAAAACAAAACAGCCTAGGCAAGCCGATTAAAACTCGCCTCGCAAATAGGCCGATCGATATAATCTCATTTTGTTAGGTAAACGCAAGTTGATACGGCCTGGTGCCTGCAAATTTTTTAATTAAACATATTGTTACACTTTATTTTTTTATCTGAAAGGAATCTGCATCTCCGTCGAATTCTTGCCTGGATTCGATTATTGCGGGGAGCAGAAAAAAGCTAAAAGGAAGCCAAGTAACTACAATAATGTATGGATTATCTTAGTACCCCATCGGCCGTTGCAACAAAGGTACCTTTATGCTGATGATAGTTACGTAGATTTATTGTATGCAGAATTGAGTTATGTACTATTAGAATACAAGGATTCTCCGTTCTAAATGTACATACTAATTTTAATCAATTAGACTTTTTAATTGCAAACAATATATATATTAACAGTTTTTTTTTTTTTTTTTTTATTAAACAAAGACAAGACAAGTAAAAGAAAGTTGCGACTAACGAGGACAATAAACAATGTATTGAGAAGCTCGTATAGCTCATTGAAATGAGTTGCTTTATCCACAATTTCGATCCACATATTGAAGGCATAGAAACTTTCTGCCTGTCATCGAAACTGTGAACGAGCTGAGTGATGATATATGCTTCCAAGTAGTCCTACAAGTCTCTCTGGAAAAAAATTGAACTTCTATGTCGTCGAACTTAAAGTTTAGAATTCATTGACCTGTACTACCACCCGATTCAACGTCTAGCTTGGTTCGGTGGCAAGGAATTGTCTCAGTATATTTTTAACGCAAAGCTGCAGTGGAATTTTTTAAACAATGGACCATACTACAATGGCAAAAAAAAAACTGCCCGTACTAAACAATAACTGGAACTTTGGAGCTTAGAAATTTCTAGCAGTACGCTTAATCTTGCGATTACGTTTTTATAATACATGGATGTCACTTTTGCAGCTTTATGCTTCCTTCTTAAAATAACAACAAAATGTATATTTAGTAATATTATATATACTATTTACAGCTGTTTACTAACAAACTTCTAGTAACCCATTGTCCGATGATTTCTGCACAAAACACTCCAATTTCTATTTTCAGATTTACATCGCATAGTAAATATATGAGATGGAAATTGGCAGAAAGTGTCGTCCATAACTAAATTGTAACAAAAATATCTTAGCGAGCCACGTGGCATTGTGGTCAAAAGAAGCATGTATTACGATCGAAGCAATGTTTGTTTTGTGCCCTCCTGTCATGACTGAAGCACTGGGCAAAGAATTTCTCGACCTCCCTTGGCAAGTCGTCAATGACAGAGCCAGATGGGTTTCGAGGCTAGGCCACAACGGACTAAAACGCGATAAGAAAGAAAAAACACGTGAAACGGACGACACGCAGCTACTTATATACGCAGGCACAACATCTACAGGCCGACAGCGAACGGGCTTAAGGTGAACGTGTTTAGAATAGAGTCCCTCCCTATTTTCCTCTCTTGAGGCTATTGCGTCCCATTACGACGACCAGGACATGGGCCAAAGTGCGGCGGCTACTACCAAGGGCTACGGATGGAACAGCCGTAAAAAAGAAGCGGTAAGCAAAAGGCGGGGCAGTCAGCTGCGCTGCAATGGTCAACCAGCTGGGGCGTTGGGTTACGCAGAACAATGCGTTCTCAGGTAAGCACCGGACGTGGGTTGCCTGCATGGCCTCTTTGAGAGGGCCTTCGACCCAATACTTAGGGGCAGTCGTCTGCATTAACGAAATATGTCCAGACGAAAAATGCTGGGAAGTGAATGACAGGTTCTTACCGTCGGAACAAACAGAAGTTTAAGTGGAGACAAAGCAAAAGGTAACCGGAGGCAGCTTTGACCGTTTATTGCTATATATATATATAGGAGGGAATGCTGACCCTCAAGCTGCGTTAGGTTAACCATTTTATTTCTACTTTGTAGAAATTCTGATAAATGAATGCATACGTATTTATGTAGATACCCTAGGACCGATGAAAATGATCACTTGATTTCAGTCATAAAAAAAAGACTGTTCCTATTGATTAGAGTTAATATATCATAGATTTTTCATCTGAACTATTTGATTATTTATTCAGACCACGTTTTATAAAGTATAGACGTTGTATTTATATTTAACTAGCTTTACAAATAGGCAGTAGAATTTTTAAAGGCTTTCAACACCTTGTGTGTGAAAATAGGAATATGGATTTCAGTACATAAAATAAGGTCCGCTACAGATATATTATCTTGTAAGAAAACATCTATTGCAATGGACCTAGCCGCTTTCATGTGATTATTTGAAATTTTTCCATTATATTCTGCCCGGTACGACACTTTGAGGAAGTGGCAAACTCTACGATAGAGCTATTTAGTCGTCCTAAAACGGCGTATTACTCTCAAGGATCGATAATTAGTCAGTAATTGGTAAGTTAGATAATAATTTTTAAAGTAGAATGAGCTCAATTAATCCACTCCGTGTTGACATCTATTATATTGTCAATATGATGCAGTCTAGATGCGAAACGTGAGCCTATTTAGGGACAGAGACCAACAAACCTTCTGCAGTATGGGAATATCAACGTACTTATGAAATGATCATACTGAACTAATTCCAGTCATTACCCCTCAACGTGATCTCCCAAATGTTATATAACCAGACTCCGAAGAACTTTTTTTCTGATTAAAGCAGGCACGCCAAATAGCGTTGGGAAAAAAACTACAAAATTCAAATTCATAAATATTTAGCTATTAATCATTGACTTTTCGCTGTGCAACGACCGATATTGTCAGAGCGTACCTCTGAGCCGGATATGCCCTACTTTGCGCACTTGAAACGATGCTGTTTGTTTATTACAGCCAGATGAGGCCTAAATTGTTGTTTTTGATACCTGATTGCCGTCTGAGGGCCTAAATATGAGAAATTATTTGTTTAGGGTATTTTGTCGCCTAACATAAATTTCTTTTATGTGATTTCTTGTTTGTCAACTCCTATTATCTAAAAAATTCTGTGCGGACATACATGAGCTGGGGAAACGCTTCTTCCCGGTTCTTCCGACGAAAAGGCCAGTCTGGGTATTATCCTGCCTTTTTATCATCTCATTATTAAATACGGGTTAATTTACGAATAGGTCTGTGGATTTCGGTCAAACCCATTTACAATCGTATCTATAAGATATATCATTTTATTAAATAAAACCGAAATCAAATGTATCTCCCCTCTGAACATAAGTGTTGATTACTGTTCATGACGGTACTTCCCTTAAAATTCGGTCCGGCGAAACATTTGATCACCGAGAAATGGTTCGTCATCAAGACCATCTTCTTTCTTATTACATATTAAATATTCTTATTTTTGAAAAAAAAATATTTCTTCCAATTTATTTTTGCCTTTAAAAGAGTTCAATAGGTCGTAGACGGTTGGAGAATCGTAACCTCGGTCAGAATCCTGTAAAATGTCCACACTAAATATTGATTTTATGTTTATGTGCAAAAGCTAGTAAACGGTGATGAATGATGCCACGCATGCGTATATTCGCTTGGTTCAATACAATCTGAAGTTGTGGATTATATAGACAACTCGGTAAATGTCCACATGTATCCAACATTGAATTATAAATGACCGAATTGAAAGTGCTATTAACTCAGCAAGAGCGTCAAGTTTTGTTAGTTAATAATCTTTAAGTTACACTTTATTACATATGGTCAAATTTATTACGTGTTAAGGCGAGAAGCTTAAAGCCTCTAGTTAGGTGCCTTCATTATTAATGGAGGTGTTTTTTTTTTCGGGGAAATTATCTATATTTACCATTGATATAATGTTCGATTCTACTAAATCGTTTTCCAATATAGACTTGCCGGCGGTTTATTAAATATTAAGGAGATTTTTTAATTAAATTTATGCGGGATTCAAGTAGTACGGCCATTAAGCGTTGCTTCAGACATCTAGGTCCTAGAACGAAACGAGGAAGTCTACGTCAGGTTTTGAACCTAGACCTCACCATGTGTCCCTAAGTCTAATAAGCCCTTACAATCCCTAAGTCCACCGCACCGAAAATACACGATACGCAATAACTTTTCGTAAATATATAGCTAAGACACGCAAAAGTCAGCTTAAATTTTCCATTGCACGCATTTTGTAAAGTAGCTCGTCATTGAAGTTGTTAAAGAAAAGTCCTGTGGAAGTCGACCCTGCAAATATGAGCAGTCGTCAAGTGGCCTACCGAGACACTTTGAGTCTCCATCATTCTGTTTCCGACGAACACTTTCGTCTGGTATGATCTCGATCGCATAATAATGGTAACGGTCTTTTTATTTAATCTTATCACAGCACTACTCAATTGAATTACGATAAACTTATAGTCACAGAGTACAACATCAGGCCCTTTTGAATTACGCAGTCAACTAACAGAGTCAAGCCTAGCCAGAAGTCCTCATCACCCGGTCAGTGTTTTTGTTTCCAACGGTTGCAGTCAACGCACCTCGAACACGTGCAAATCAGACATAATAACGAATATAAATTGTGCTTATAGGGGACCTTATTATTATATTGTATTACAATTACTGAGTAGCTAATCTAAGGCCGTCGGCCACACAAAGCGTGCGCTTTGTTAGAGCCCTTTCGGTCACCGGTGAATAAAAGGAAGCGCAAAGGTAAGAAACGGCAAGACATAGCTGGCGCCCGAGCTGGGTTGGGTATACGTGAGGCGAACCAATCTTCATTTGTCTTCCCTTAGTAACAACAAAAGATGACTTCTGCTTTGTCGCTACTAACGTTGCTTACCCTTTCACTGCGGCAATGTCACAAATGTCACCGTCTTCGCTGGAACCGTAATTGTGAGTCGGGGATAAGGGAAAGCTTGGATATGAACGAACAGTCTATGCTATATGAGTAGCTAAGGTTTAAGACCTACGTCGCACCCGAGCAACGTCTCCTTGGCTCTCTGACGCACCTTTCAGGCTTGGCTTTCTGTAAAAAGCCCAAAGGTTTCTCTAATAATATGAAATAAGGATAGTAACCTATCAAGGTACGAGCTCATGTAAAAAACGAGGTGGGATCCTATCGAGAACGAGACGTATGTGGTACTATCTACGTGACAATACGGTAAACGTACAATATATGAAAAATATGAGTGGCGGACACAACTGTCAATTGAAATCGTGAACAATGAAGACAAATTCAAGGAATGATTCACGCACTTCACAACAAATGTGGATTGATATGATTCTAATTATATTGAATATGCTTGAATAATGCTGTCCCTATTTCCCATAAGTATACATTCTTTCATAGCTTCGTTTGTTTGTCTTACAAGACCACGGCCAAGAAAGCTACCGGCCCCTCGCATCCTTAGTGAAAGTCTGTGAAGCAAACACCTCTGTTATCTACTAAGGCTTTTGCTTAAGCGTGCCTAGCAATGGAAATCTCTGTAAATCGATGAAAGCTGCTCTTAAGGGATAGACCAGTTCTCATAGACAAGTAGTTTCTGGTAGGACGTTAATGAAGACCACAAAATCCCTACAAGTTACCCTTTTAATGGCAGAGTTTGACGTAAAGCTCCCGTTCTGCTTCGCTATTTTCGCTCTCTTTTCCTCAAGTCATCTCTTTGCAACAGCTCCGGTTCGGATATACATTTCACAGTTGATGAGTTTGCAATTTCACTGACACTATCATAACAGAAAGATTGGGTTTAGAATTGCTGATAATCTGATCCCTGAGATGACTGACGAAAAATGTTTTTCGTGTTTTCCTTTTTTTTTTTTTCGTGTTTTCGCGTGGTTCTTAAGCGATTAGGCGCTACTTCCGGCGGGTGGCTCCAACGGGAACGATAACTGACTGAGACCAGTCCGACCCAGCAGACTGCTGGCCGTAGTCATTCTGCTGTGCCTCGACCCGGCGAATAGTGCTTGTAGTAACCGTGGTTATTGCGGTAGAACGAGTATGCAACGACTTGGAAATGGGAAACATTTCATCTGGCCAACGGCACAATGTATGTAGAGTTTGCAGACATTAACAGTTAAACCTATCGTCGACACCGAATGTGAAGATTGAATAAAGAAAGCTGCTGATCGCCGGGCGATGGCGTTGTATGTAGCCAAAAAAATGTCCAGCGTTCTTGCCGCTTTTTTTCGGATGAACCTGCCCTCTCAATTAACGAACAGCAACCGCTCCATTTCCTCGTGGTGGCAATAATAAGTTTCCAGGAATTTTGCCGTAGATCCGAAGCAAAAGATCATGATGTTACCATAGAATTAGTCGCTATATGTAGTGGAAAATGTAGAAAACCTATCTCAAGCTTGGTTGCGTTTGGCGTAAAAGGGATAATGCTTACAGATACAGTATAAAAAGTAAAGATCGCGTAAGCGCTGACTTCAGTATGAGAAAATAGTATAAAATAGATTTGCAGTCTGGGGAAAGTTACTTTCCGCGTTTATGTATAGATTTCTCGAAACTGTCGAAACAGTAACTTGAAAATCGTGGCATGTGGTTAGGATTAGGGGTGTAACCCCTCCTAATTTCTTTTTACTGGTAGCCAATATTTTCAGTAGTGGAAACTCTCTTGGAAATCGTTTAAAGCCGACATGCTACAAACGAATCTGTTAGAATTTGCTGATGATACATAAACAACGCTCTCGCATATACGCAATGTTGAGCTAGGCAAAGGATCGTTTTGAATGCACGAAGCTGTACGGTATGGTCACTACGACGTGAGACAATATTGGAGCAGGAATAGGTTACCGGCGGAGTCAGGCACTGCTGGGTAAAACGCAGACCTACAATTCAGAAATATTAATATTAACTGTTAACCTATTTTTTTTTTTCTAATAGGAAGTTTATCCTGTTCTAACTTCAAACTTACGGGTTACACAGCTTTAAGCTTACTTTTGTTCTCCGGTGTTAGCCTTCCCGCCCTTCGTACTAATAACGCGTGTGCGCTAACCGGATTTTGCCCCGGTAAGCTCGTACATCACATCTTCTTTGCTAATGGAAGTCGTACGACTGACAATAAATCAGGACGTAAATCAAAATTAGCCAGGTCCAATGGTGTACGCTAATGCTTCAATCACTGTGACGCTTGTTGTGCCAACAAAGAGATAACGCTGAACCCGTTGTGAACCTATGTATGAGCCTGTGTCATGACGTCATAACAACCTCACAACGTTAGAATTTCGTTGTGCCTATTCAGATCAAGCAGAGCGCAGATCTCCAATTGGCCTGGATATGCTGCGAACGCCTCGCAGAGAATCGAAGTAACACAAAGTGGGCGAAAGCGAACTTTTGTATAACTAAATACGTTGGCGTATAATCCGACTCAACTAATGAAGAAACTTTTGGATAGATAGCTTCTTTCGCGTGGCGTTTGCTGTGACGCTTGCTAGTAAACGACACAAACTCTATCACTCACTAGACTAATCTACAAAATAATAACGCCTAAATAATCTGTGTAGTAAAACATGTCCATTATCTTATAAATGGCAATATTGTAGGTGTATAAGCGGTGTTACTCAGACGAGAGCTCGGTATGTCACAGGATGACTCTTATATTAGTAATTTCAATGCGTTTTATTTATATTATAT
>NW_019215290.1:0-17525 GCF_002532875.2 Varroa jacobsoni | reverse complement strand
ATCTGTCTATGTAAATCTATCTATCTATGTAAATCTATCTATCTATCTATGTAAATCTATCTATCTATCTATGTAAATCTATCTATCTATCTATGTAAATCTATCTATCTATCTATCTATCTATCTATCAATCAATATCTATCTATCTATCTATCAATCAATATCTATCTATCTATCAATATCTATCTATCTATCAATATCTATCTATCTATCAATCAATATCTATCAATCAATATCCATCTATCTATCTATCTATCTATCTATCTATCTATCTATCTATCTATCAATATCTATCTATCTAATCTATCAATATCTATCTATCTATCTATCAATATCTCTCTATCTAATCTATCAATATCTATCTATCAATATCTATCTATCTAATCTATCAATATCTATTTATCTAATCTATCAATATCTATCTATCTAATCTATCAATATCTATCTATCAATATCTACTATCTAATCTATCTATCTATCTATCTAATCTATCAATATCTATTTATCTAATCTATCAATATCTATCTATCTAATCTATCAATATCTATCTATCTAATCTATCAATATCTATCTATCTATCTGTCTATCTATCTATCATCTATCTATCTATCAATCTATCTATCTAATATCTATCTATCTATCAATATCTATCTATCTATCTGTCTATATATCAATATCTGTCTATCTATCTATCATCTATCTATCTATCAATATCTATCTGTCTATCTCTCTATCAATCTATCTATCTAATATCTATCTATCCATCAGTCCATCTGTCTGTCTGTCCGCCCACCTCGTTGTACACCTGTCCGTCTGGCCATCTGCCCGTTTATCTACCCATCCGTCTGTCTGTCCATATGTCTGTCCATCCATCCATCTGTCCTCCCGCTTGTCTGTCCGTCTGTTTGCCTATTTGTGTGTCCGTTAATCTGTCTGTCCATCTGTCGGTCTGTTTGTCCGTCTGTTTGCCCATCTGTCTACCCATCTGTTTGTCTGTTTGCCCGTCTATCTCTCCGTCTGTTGGTTTGTCTATTTATCTGCCTGTCCGTTTGCCTGTCTGTCCATCCGTCCGTTTCTTTCTCTCTCTCCGTTTGTATGTGTTGTCCGTCTGTTTCCCTCTCTGTCTGTCATTCATCAGTCTACCCATTTGTCTGCGTATCTACCTGTTGGTCGGCCCCCCTGTCAGTCTGTCTGTCCAGCCGCCTGTCTGTTCAGCTGTCTGTCTGTCTGTCTGTCCATCCATCCATTCATCCGTCCGTCCATCAGCCCGTCTGTCTGTCCGTCCATCCATTCACCCGTCTGTGCGTCTATCCATCCGTCCGCCTGTCTGTCTGCCCACCCATTCATTCGTCTGACTGTTCGTCCATTTGTCTCTCCGTCTGTCGGTTTGCCTGTCTACCTGTGTGTCTGCCCGTCCGCCTGCTTGTCTGTTTGTCCGTTTGTCGGTCTGTTTGTTCAGCTCTCTGTCCGTCCGTCCATCCATCCATCCATCAGTCTGTCTGTCTGTCCGTCCATCCATCAGTCTGTCTGTCCATCCATCCATCCATCCGCCGGTCTGTATGTCCGTTAATCCATCCATCCATCCGTTTGTCTGTCTGTCCTTCCACCCATCTGTCTATCTGTCCGTCCGTCCGTCCGTCCGTCCAACCATTCACCCATCTGTATGTCTGTATGTCTGCCTGTCCGTCCGTACATCCATCTGTCCGTGTGTCCGTCTGTCTACTGTCTGTTTCTCCATCTATCGATCTGTCTGTCCGTCTATATGTTTGTCTGCCCATCTATTTGTCTACCGCGCATATCCCAGAATAGGGGCGACCGAGGGCCGAGCAGGTCGACAGAGGTATTGAACCATAAGGCATCTGCATCTATGCTCTATCCTTGCGTCTTGTCCATACATACATAGAAGTAACAAGAAGCGCAAAAACGGCCGCGGCAGAAGTAGCCAGGTTGCTAGTAATAGCAATCGTAGCAGTAACATAGAGAGTGTTCGCGGCAGCAGGGCAGCAAAATGGAGAGAAACGCCATTCCCTCGCTCTTCTACTTCGTTTCAGCTTTTCGGCCAAAAGCCATAGGTCCCTGATCCTGCACAGCCGGTGTATTACGTTTATGGCCTTGGCTTTCGCAGCACAGCCGCCAATCTCTTTTTCCTTCCCCATTTGCCCTTCGTTCATCATCATCATAGCAGATCGTTTGGTCGGCTACAACGTCAGCTTCGCCGTTGTTGTTGACGTTGCCACTGCCATCTTCAACGGCGTTCGTCGTCCTATTCTATCGTTTGTTCCCACTTGCCATACCCTTGTCTCTTCTTTGGCGGACCCAGTTCCCTTTTGGCTGCGCCGAACAGCAGTCGTTCATTTCAGGAACGGCGGGACGGACACCCCTCCTCTGAACACATCCATCCCTCAGTCTTTACGGCGCTCTGTCTAGCGTGCTACTATATCCGGTACCATTGATGCTTTGCCGTGGCCACAGTCGCCGCCACCATCACTAACAGTCATTGTCGATGATAAACACTCTTCTGATGGAGCGAGTGAACAGCGATGAAGGAAGAAAGGCGATGTGAGAACGGGATGCTGCTTCTAGGAGCACTCATTCACTGGCTTCAACTCAGCCGCATTGTCTTCGATGCACGGCTATAGCCGACCCTCACTTCTCTTCCGTCTGCTTGGAAAAGGTCTCAGTGTAGATGAAATGGGGAAGGGGTTAGGGAAAGGTAGAAAAAGACCCCTTGAATACCCTCCTCCCCGCATCTTTTCTTCCCGCCCGCAAGTGGAGTATGCCATCCTACCAGGCACCCGGCCGGCTAGGAAGCTAGGTCCCGTCAAATTCTTTCCCGTTCAGCGCCTTCATTTTGCTAGTTTCTTACCTCGCTGTTATTCCTTCCCCCATGAGCAGTACCATCATCACTATGTTTGTTTTCCTACCTGCGATCACCCTCAGTTGCAGTCAGCTACTCTACGCTATGAAACCAATTCACATAGCCCTATCCCACCCGCGATGCGCATTAGCTTTAAAGCAGCAACTACATGCGCGCCAAATGTGGAGACGGCGGAAAAAAGACGAGATGATCAATTAGAGACACCAGGTCCGGTTCCAAGATTCTCAGACGGAAGTGTATTCTTTTGAGATCATGCAAGGGTTTCCTGAGTGGAGATCTAACAAGCCAACGAACCGAGAAGTGTTGCGGGACCTTGCCGTCTTGAGCTGCCGGAACTAGCTAACATGCATGGTAACTTTGGACTTTACAGCCGCCTGTATTGCTAACGTTCGCAGGCAAAACGTAAGCGGAGGTTGAATCGGAGGCAGGTGACCTCGGGATACCGATAAAAAAATAAGGACGACTTTGCGTCACCAGTGTGCGACGCTCTTTGTCGCGCTGATTCGGGTGTCTGTTGCCGAAAGTGGGACTTGGGGACTAGAAGGAAAAAATCAATTCAAGCAGAAACGGCCATAACAAGCAAAGATGATGAATTAATAAGAAAAACGTTGCGAATGAAATACCGCGACCTCTTTCTGCAAGCTGGATCATTGTAAGGTCGAAAAGCAAATATAATCTTTAGCCTGTGGAAATTTAAGTTAGATAACTAATCTTATAGACTAGTATTAATAGAATAGACTGCACTCAATTGCAAGTAACTAGATCATTGGCATGTATGATATATATAGCCCGTAGTAGGTGCTAGTGGTCACATCCGCTCTGGAGGTATAGGTAACCTGTCGTGGCAATGACTGCCGCGTAGATAACACATATTCAAGAACAGGAAGTCACGCTGTGCTACGTGCTGTCCTCCACAAATCGCACGCCTGAAGACATTTCTCTATAGCCAATTATCTGCCAATGTTATTTATCTCCATTATGAACCATTTTTGTCACTGTCGTATTGGAACAATAGTAGTGAACCAGATACAGCTTAACCTGTATTTTCAATATATAGTGTTCCCTAGATCCCTAGAAATATCCCTAGATAAAAATTTGTTGAATATAAATAACTTGTTGAAAATTTGTTGTTTTTTGGGATAAAAAATTGTTTTGCACCAGCGGCCGCAGATACTTAGGCTCGTTGTCGATTTACTATGGCTTCCTGTCCTTTACAATCGATCAAGCGATTCAACCCACTATGAACCCCTGTTGACGTCTGTTCGAATGACGGCCGAAATAGACGTTATTGCTTATGGCAACAGTTAAGCAGACGACAACACTCGATATATCATTGAACAAGAAACACAGAAATCACAAAAGAAATCAGCGAATGTTTTATCTGCAAGTGGCGGGGTCTGTAAGGGGCGAACTTCGATGGTGGTGCATGGATGATTTAGTTCGAACGCCTTCGCTGAGAAAGCGATCTAAAAAAAAAGTAAATAATCAATATTGTAAGTAGACTGCTTGGCAATTCCGTTTAGGTAGTTAAATTTTGTTTGTCTTCTTGGTTAACTTTCAAGTTATAGATCAGGCGCACTGAATAACGAAGAATATATCTTATAGAAAGGATAAAATCTAGCCTAATGAATCCGTATACTTCCGGCTTAAAAAACCATCATTGATCTCCTGTAAAAGGTAAAAATAACGTTATTTTGAGGTAATGTAAAGGACCGTTCGAACAGCTCGTTTGGAAGTTAAAAATAGTTGAGTTATAACTTATGTCGCTCTTTTGCAGCCTGCATCCAAATAAAAAAACAACTATTTGGATGTTGTAACCGGAATATCGCCTAGAGTTGTAATTATTTAATGTAACAGTTATTGGCTTCGTTCAGCTGAGTCTTGATTTGGGTCGTAAGCCGTTCGCAAATCAGTCTTAAAAACTCTGTCTCTTATTATAATTAACAAACCTCATCATTCAATAGTAAGCGTCGGTTAACCAATATTACAATTTCAAGTCTGAACACAAAAAACCTGGTCAACAAAAGACTAAAAGAATTAATAAGGCTTATCTGGGTGACCGAATCGGTAATAGAAACCAGCGGCTCATTTCTGCAATATGAAAAAATTCTGGATCATCAGAAATGACTTTTGCGGCATGTTGGTGAGTCCAATGCGAGTCCTTTGCTTTGCCTCGTCTAAATTTTTCCTGCACTTTTCGATAGTTCCATGTAAACCAAAAACAACGTAGATCATCAATTTCAATTAACCAGGACATGTCATATAGTTAAAAATTAAGATTTATGGTTAGTACATGATTTTCGTTCTTGTCCAGAGTACCGACTTCCTGCTTTCGCCATGATGAGCTTACAATCTTATGAGAAAAAGAGCCAACATTCCTTTGGTACCAAGTATAGCGGGTAATTAAACACGTATGCTCGCTACGACTAGAAGGCAGCTAAAATGGGTGCCAATTCATCCCGAGCACCCTATATATATATATATATATATATATATATATATATGTAGACTTTTTTTTTGTATTTAGGCTAACGATATATCATTCGCACAGAGTAGATTTAGCGTCCATATATGTATAAGAAACCAAATTTTTGTCTGAGACGAGAACAACTTTTATATCAAAGGTTGGATCAATTTCACTCACACTTTGATCTCTTTCGGTATAATTTTAAAAACCAAAAAGCAAAAGTGTATAACAGTAACATATCTTTAATCAACCTTTACTTAGACAAATTAGACCATAATTAATTGTATCATACAGCTATAGGTATCCGGGTATGTTCTGTCCCGTGATTCCGCGTGTAGTAGGGGGCACTTACTTTCAAAAAACCGCTCCCGCATCAGCCTAACCTTATTGGCGATATCACGGTTCGGCTTCCAGAGGCAATTTTTAGTAACAAAGTAGACAAAACCAAATGATTTTATCATGTACGAACTACACAGAAAGCGATTCTGAACGATCCTTATAGCAGCCCTACGAAGATCGGAGATAGGCATCGTGGCTTAGCTCACACGCAGAGTAAAGTAGATCGTATGATAATCGCGGGCTGCTCAAAGTGCACGCTATAGCCATCCGCTGAGGCGTCTGCCAGCTAATAGCGATGGTCTATACTAGACGACCGAACACATATGGACGAGACGCATGTGTAGCGCTCGCCAGACGACACGGTTTCTCATGAAATTTCGATGCGAACAAGTTTGTAAGCCTCCCAAACTTGATGACCCATAATGGGTCCGTATACTAGCGCACTAATTCATGCTTCGACACGCTCAAGGGAAGCCTGCCGATTCGTACGCGCCACTACACCCGACACGGGTTAGGCTAGTAGAACATTAATATTCTGTTACCTACATTAAGCTATAATAGTGAAATGCTCCATTTAAGTTTTTCGTAATAATAGCAATTATTATTATTATAATAGGATAGATGGCTTAAATATCCACGTTGTTGTACTGTGTTCAAGTCGTTGTGCCTCTTGTCGTAATCGATATCGTCACCTGCTTCAATCGAAGGACGTAGCGAAAGGATTGCCAGGATGAACGCGCCAAGTTTATTGACGTTCAAGTCACTCCTCAAGCCCAAGGTCGTCGATACTGTTCAGTAGTATTCCTGGTAGCTTTGCTTTTACGCCTTTTCGGAACCCGCCTTAAATGAAATTGAGTATCCGGGTTAGGGCTGCCAACCGCCTGGTGATATAACCCAAATATTCAACTTATCGTCGAAATGAATCATCGCCCCATCACAACGTTCTAGCGTTAACGGAGGAAGAGATAATTTCATATTCAGATGATCTTGAGGTCTCAATTCTGAAATCCACTAAAACTGTTTTGCTTACCATTTTAGTTGCATGACATATAGCACCATTGTAGCAGACTACTTATTTCGCTCTTACATTCCTTTTGTGTTTCGTGGCAATCGGCATCGTTCCTTTTGTTTCGTTTTCTGCGTTTACTTTAGCACTACACGTGCGAACCTTATCCTAGTCTTTGTTGTACCGCCCCAACGCAGCTTTATCATTAATATACCGTTGTTAGCGTAAATTCTTGTAAGGAATATAAGCAGCGGCCACAGTAACAGCAGCGATAACAAATCAAATGTTTTTTCTCTACATGAAGCTCAGATGACGTAAACTTTTTGCTTGTCTGCTGGAACTCAAAAGGGCGATCATTGCATACGCGTATAACAGCAGGTACAGATTAAAATTCGGGTGTTTCTAACCTCGATGCTGCTGGTATGGCTATGTATCACTTGTATGCGTGTTCTTTAGTAGGTCTTTTTCGTCTACGCTTTTGTAGATGTGTTAGATGGGTCCGCTTATTTCCAAGGTAATGTCTTTGCGGGCGCCCTTATGAAGGTCACCGATGACCAGGCCATTGGCTACGACGCAAGACCAGGAGCCGCTGTGAGCTGTTCCAGCATTCCCTGAGCTAGCCTCTACTGCGTCTACACGCTTAAGGGTTTTGGCCGGTTATCGCTCGAAAACGAGAATAAAGGAAAAGGAAAGAGCAGTCGAGGAATCGAACGTAATGTAGGACCTTTATCGAAACTGCGAAGCTCAAAACCCTTAAAAAGTTCCGCCTGACCCGTGCGCTACAGTCGACACAACGCTCCTCACGAAAAAGGTTGTAGCAGTGCCCACCGGCCAATCGGGAAATAGGAACTAGGAGAATGAGCGGAAGATGGCAAAAATGTTAGCAAAGAAGAAATTTGGGGTTGGCTGTTCCGCCTCTCTCTGTATGCCGCCATTTCCATTGCCGAGGCTATTTTTCTTCTGAGCGTGTACTTTTTTGAAAGAACGAAGGAGCAAGCGAGCTATGCGGGGATGAGGGTGATAAAGAGTTTGCCTACGGGGACAAAGGATTTTACTGTAGGGGTCGATTTCGCAGGCCTGCTTTTCCCACTGACCACCTCTGGCATCGCTTCCGTATAGATCCCTGCCGGAAATACCGACGTTTTTCGCCGCCGCCGCCTCCGTCTACGCCGTACACTTACAATAGGATAGCTTGCCAGGCCAGTGGTTACGAGCCTCTGGCAATCCGCTTAACTGGTACCCGAATATTTTTTTGCTGCAACACCAAGCAAAAAGGATAAGACAAAGACGCTGAAGAGGCTAACGATATAATTGCGGCGGTGTTTTGCAGCAGTCCTTGTAGAAATTGCGATGACTATCATACGAATATACTGTGGAACATTTTTAAAGGTTTTAACTTCGCTTAACCGAATAACGCTCAAACAAAGACACGAACCCAGCAGCTGTTGCTATAACAACAGTAGTAACAGAAGCGGCATGAACTTCAAGGAAGTTTGGTCTACTGTCCAAACCTCGGGTCTGGGCATCTCATGGGACTCAAGCGACACACTACCATATTTCGCACCGAGATACGCGACATTTTACGAATTTCGTGAGAGATAGTATACGTGCAGTAAAAATCAAAGACAGCCATGTTTACTTCACAGATCTTCTGTTTAGAGGTACAATATTTAAAATGAAATCTCATCCCTTATAAACAGGTCACACTATACAACTCAAATGTTCGCCAGTAGTCATCGGTATATACAGCCTAGTCGTTGATTCGGTGACGCGCTATAATTAGGGTGTAATACAAGTACAAGTGAATTTGCCTATGAATTAGACGCTCGCTGGTGGAGTAATGATGAAACTAGTCCAACAATTATAGTTATTCTAAACATTTTGAAAATGCAAGGGGTTTGACCCAATGAATAGCTGTCATTCAGATCGTCTGACTGCTATTTTTTTTTCCCTCTATCATTCGTTTCAACCAAAGCGCATTGCTTCATTCGTTCTGGGGCTAACTCCGACCCACCAGTAATAAACTCATCCCAGATTGACCACTCACAACATAAAGGCAGCAGAAGTATCGGTGCGTTCCGACCTCGATAGAATGCGCGTGTATGTGTATGACACTGAAAATGTATTTGAATTCCACTATGCCATGGTTGCTGCTCGCAGAACTACACGAGCTTCATTACATAGAAACGTTTGTTTCAATATGCCATGGTCGAGCTCACTACCCGACCGGATTGACCTTGCCGAACTAATGGCACGGGTACATCTATCTTCAGATAGAGCGAATAAATATGGATGGTTACACTATCTGCAGTAATGTAAATGTTTTATCCTATGGCATTTTTCCTACTTAGCACGCCCAGGATCCCGCTTACCATCGAACGGTATACAATTGTATATCATATAGAGCAACTATGTATCAGAGGCTGTGTGAAACGTATACATCTGACTACAGTTGAGATACTCATAAGACATTCGCAACAAGCATTGGTAACGTAGCAATGTTAAAAATTAACTAGGTTTCAGAAGTTAAGCGTACTCAATACGACTACTAACCTTCAGCTGATAAATAGCCTACGGCGACCACGCCTAGAATTCCTTCTCGTAATCTACATACAAAAGCGAACCAGCTGTTTTAAATTCTATTAGTGTAATAATAGATAAACAAACAAACGAGTTTTTATCATTTGGCTGGGTTTTACAATATTAAATTGACACGTTGACATTTCACTCTACACATTCGCTCCTTCTGTTTGTAAAGGCCCAACTTTGATTTGGTAATCTATAAAAACGCTGTTTGTGAAAAATAACAAAAAAAAAAAAAGCGGCCCGGTCAGTTACTGTCCTAGGCTGCAATCGTCAAGGCCGCTATTCCAGCATTTAAGTCAGTTACTGCTAATTCTGTCATTAGTGTTATTGTTTTTATTATTGTTGTCATCGTTGTTGTTGCCCTCGATTCATGTGCCTTTATTGCGCAGGCGAGTCGCAGGGGCTAGATCGGTCCGGCTAAATAACAAGAGGGCATACAAAGATAGACAGCCCTGAAAGCGGACTAGCTAAGTCAACCCATCCAAGCTTGGGTGGGGAGCTCCAGCAATCAGTTGGGACTGAGTGAAGCAATTCTGTGTATATATAATAAATGGCTCGGCATTGGCTAACAGCAGTTGCAGCTGGCGCGAGTGAGACAGACTCAGCCTAACGGGGGCGCGAGTCTCGTGGGAGGCTTGTCAGTGGGGGGTGACTACTCGCCACTGATCCCCTTTCGAGGTCCTATCAAGGCTCTACGAAAACCTTAGTGGAAGCCGTTGGGCCTATAGAGCTTCGGAGTAATGGAAAGCTTTCGAAATGGAGGCTAGCTAGTTCGTCGGGTTGTCGTAGGCCTGCGCCATTGCTGGTTTCGGCTGGTTTGAACTTCCTGCCCTTTCAGCACGAGTTTGCGCGGCCTCCTTGCGTGGAAGTCGGCGTGCGCGCGAATCTATGTCTGTATGTATGCGTATGCATGTGTGTCGAAGAGTATTTGTACCTCAAGATAACGTAGAGGGAAGAGGGCGCATTTGGTATCTGTGCTCTGCCATCTCGCTAGCTTCAGTTTATAATGCAGCACGCTGCACATTAATGCTAAACTGACTCAAAGCCTGTAGCTGGTTACGTAGAAGACTGTTCTCGATTCTTACTACCGGTTCAATGCCTGCTGAGAAAAATTCTATAGGCCACACTGTTAGGAGTTTTGCCCTTCCTTCACCCCCTTCACCCAGATCTATGATCCTTCCCTTCATTTATGCTGTTGCCGGCCGGCAGCGTTAGCATCTCGCTGCCGCCACAGCAACCCCTGCCAGCGCTGCTTCCGCGTGTTAAATAAATGACATCCAGTATCCCCACGACAGATGGCAACTAGCCTGCCAGCCAAACGCCCCAGTGCAACATCGCTAACACTCGGCGGTGCTAAGTAAAACGTACTTGGGCGTCACAAAGGCTACTCGAATGCCAACAGCTCTGCGTCACTGTCGGTGGATGGCAATGAGGCGATGGAGACTCAGTAAGCCATAATCCACTCGCGTCCTTACGTTGGGCCCCTGACAACTTTTGCAATGCAGCATAGCAGAAGCAGCTGGTACCCACTCGAAAACCGTAAAAATGGGACCGGTTCAGTATAATCATGAGCTGGTCATCAGCTAGAATCGGTGGGGCCCGGTGCAACGCGTATGCTTGGCGCTGTTGGTCGCATGAGAAATTCAACCACGACAGCGTTCCAGAGTTTGAGTCGCGCGACAGGTAACTGCTGCACTCAATAGGAGAATGTACGACGCATAAGCCTACTTTCGGAAGGATAATATCGCGGGATGCATACTAACTATGCATTGGCCCACCACTGTTATACCATAGCCTTCGATATCATGAAAGCTCTTACACGCACCATACATTCGCGAAACTTATGACAGCCCATGCCTGCTTATGACTGCCTAACTCCAGGACTTGAGTTCGCCGCGGTCCATGGACACGACTTAGGTAGACATCAGTTTTGCATACCCCACGTGCTGGAAGAAGAGATGTCCCAATACTACCACGCTGACCACATTCGAAGCAAATTACATCAGCATACTGCGACTTAGGGTTAAAGGAACCTGTTCAACAAACGGACTAGCGCACGAATAGTGGGGCAAAGGCCATCCTAACGAATCATTATAACCTCACGCATTCTTGTGTGAGTAAGTTACTGTTCTTCATTCGATAGGTAATTGGCTCACAAGTCATTTCTGCGAGAAAACGGTGTACGTTTGACGCCTACTTAGTCTCGATAAGAAGTGAGCAGTCGGAATGGTCAACCGTACCGGGGAAAGCCCGACGAAGAAAAGCGATGGACCTACTTAGTCCGTCTGTCTGTCACCTGTCTAGTCGAATCCGCTGTCTTCGTGTCGGCAGAAACATCACGTCTGCGATGCTCTGGTGAAATTATTACAGGGAACTAGAATGACAGCTAGGTCCAAACAGGTCACTGTAGACTAAGGGTAGATTTATCGTTTTTTGGCCATTAGTCTCTCTACAAAGTAACGCAATATATTCAACTCGCTTCTGAAGGCGCTTATTTCAATGTTAAAATTCTGCATTTTGTGAGCCATTAGTTGGGTAATAAAAATTGCCTTTCTAGACTGTTCAAAGGGGTAAAGTAACATAATTCAGGAATTGGTAAATCGTTGGTCAGAAAAAGTGCGCTGGCTCAGATAAGTTAGCACCTAGGGGAAAAGTCGGCGATCGTTAGTTTGACGTCTCCTGCTGAGCATAATATAAACGGGAAAAAGGTAAGTTTGTTAAATAGCTCCGTGTGCTGGAAATTCGATTAGTTTTGTCTCGTGTATTTGCATCACCCTAGTCTACCATACAATCCACCATATGTACAACCTATGTATACAAACACGGACGAGACTGCATAGTACGCAAACTAAAAACAGTGTAAAAATACAGTACACTAAAAATGATTATAGAATCGGATCTTCAGATCTGTTTTGAGAACTATGTGGTCTATGGAAGGAAAGTCTCAGAATGTAAGTTCTTGTAAAACCCGAAAAGCATCTGACGCTGCACATAGACTTCCGTTGAGCGGTTTCGCCTGTCCTGAAGCATATCCCATTCAAGAGGTATTTTGGTATTCAAACAAAAAATTAAAAAAAAAAATGTTCTTTCACGTCTCCTTTAATTTTTATAATTTACGCCTAATATGGGAATTTTTAAAATCTGTAGTTAATCTTTAACCGCAATTGTGCCCAGGTGATCACCGTAAAGCTTTTACTATAACCTGATTTCGATAGAGATAGACATCGTTCTGTATATCAGTCAGTTGTTGAAACTGCTATATTTCGTCGTACCCTTTTCTGCATGAGCTGGACCGTGAGGCAAATGCTGCAGTAGTCATCCTAGCTTGCCTAGGTTCCAGAACTCACTGATGACACAATAGAATTCGTAATACGGGCCACGAGGGCCCCGGCGCACTCACTAGCTTGAAAGCCTCTGTACCTCGTGCAAGTGAAAACATTAGCTAAACGCGAAATTCGTGTACCATCTCTAGGTCGACCTTTCAGCGACCCGAAGAGAACAGACAGTATGAGCAAATGCACGATGGATCTAGAAAAAAAAAACACGTACCAAATGGTGCAAGCAACCTAACACATAGGCAATCGTAAATAAGCACTGGACCAAATGCCATTTACGCACTTTCATGCGTCTAAACGATAGGTACGTCGATCGTGCTAACTTAAGTAAAAGACGTTTACTTCGCACGAAATGACCAATGCCCCCGAATAACCTAACTTTCTGAAGCAAAATTTAACACAGGTAGAATATCGAAACTTTCTATGTCGATAAGCAACAACCAATATTAAACACTAGATATCAGACCTATAAGAAGGAGTCCGGGAATTGTATTTACCGCTACTCTCCAGACGGGAAGTTCGTTCGTCGCCATATTTCTTTTTTGTTTAGTAGCCAACGAACTTTGTCGAGTGCACGATTTACGAAACAGTTCGGATATCAATCGCTGACTAGACGTATCTGTGTGTGCCCTTTTTGTAGGTGGCGGTAGTGCTACGAACCCCCTGATAATGACAATCTTCGACACTGTAAGAGTCACCCTGGTCGTCATTGCCAGCGTCGAGTCGAATCGTTTAAGTGACAGTGGAAGCTAGGTCTTACGCACTATCGTTCCCGTAGAAGAATGCCATGGAGATAGGACCAGAGGAGTCGGAAAGGCAAAGACAGGGATCGTAGACGCCGGTATTACATTATACTCGCGCATTATATCGAAGTGCGATTCCCTTCATATGATGACGGAATATATATCGCTATCAAATATATGGGCTCGGTTGGCGCCAGTAACAGAGGAAGCACAGGCTTCGACAACGAAATGGTGGAAAAACGACAATGTAATAGAAAGACCCCGATGCTGAAAGTCTGACATATCCCCGATGGCAGGAATCCCCTCGCCTGCTTCACGAGTTGTAAGAAACCTGCAGCCAGGTGCAAAAGTCAGGATGAGTCGAACCACTGCTACCGTCGATCGAGAAAAAGGGACATTTGGTGGTGGGTTCAATAGCGAAGAAGCAAAAAGCAGTCTTTGCTCCTTGATACGACAGCACAAGAGGTCAATCGCAAAGTATAGCGAATTATAAACTCCCACCTCGAACGACGCTCGTTGTTGTCGTCGTAATCGCTGACGTTATCTTTCTTTTTGCACCGTTTTATCCTTTTCCTTATTTCCAAAGCGTTTCAATGCACGTGGCACATCAACGGATCCGTACTGACTCACGAGGAGAACTACTTGGTGAGCAAGTTCACTGTTAAAAGTGCAATACAAGCGAGAAACTACCGCCAGTGACATTTCAAAGCCACACGAGCTGCGACCTCTGCGAACAGCGGCCTCTGTCAATGCAGACACCTGTACACTCTGTCTCCTGGATCGGCCTAGGTCGTCGCCTCAACTTGCCGGCAACAATAACGAGTGACAAGGATGGGTACCGCAGGGGGCGGGGGAGGGGGGGTACTCTCGCGTCTGCTGAAATTACGCTATTCGCCGAGTTCAAGGCAGCTGCCTATGCATGGTATTCTTTCCCTTGAAACTGTCTTCCTCTGTGCCTCCTTTTGGCTCAATGTACGCTATGATTTTGCCTCTCACGATACCAGTGGAAAAATATAGGAAGAAGATGGGAGGGGTGAAGTTTCCATCTCGCTACAGTGTTTCTGAAAATACGTATGTGTGTGAATTAATTCGCGTTCGACGAAGTCACAACCCTAGCTTACGTCCACAGACAGCTGCAGACGAAAACCGCGCTCAAGACCGTTCTGTCCTCAGATCGTAGCTGAAGAGCTCTAACATGCTAGAATGCCAAACGACAAGGTCTAGTTTACTCTTTAGTGAGCTTTTCTGCGATTGGCATCCTCGCTACAAGTAAATAGTTTATCAAGGCCTTTATACTTTAACCGCCTTTAAACTTGCAGCTGTTTATTGTGTAAATTATGACTATATATATATATATATATATATATAAATTCTGTGTCCAACAATGCCTATACATATGCCTGAATCAAAACCAAGCGAGTTCGCAGGCCTCTTTCCAAAAAAGAAACCCTGCTGCTTCCATAAAGCAAGCACTGCAGCGTGATTTTTTCTCGACACTGACCTTCGAGGCACACGGAGTACAGTGACACACGCATAGCAATGAGGCACGCGGAGAAGCAAAGAGAAGCAGAAAGAAAGAGAAGAATAAAAAGCGTGGCCTAAATAGCAAATATCGACTAACAGGCCAGCCGTGATTTGTGTACAACTAATGCCCTGCCAACTTTCCGAACAGGACCTGACTCAAGCCCGACGACGAGCAATGCTAGTTTCGCAATGCTTATCGACCGGCGGCAGCCAGCTGCTTAGCAACGTGACGTCTCTCGGCTATCGTACTACCATGCGTCTATCGTCATATAGCATTGCATAGGCGACCCCATGAAGATTGCTGACGATACCCTGAGCAGAGGTAATCGTGACCTCCATTGTTTCGCCGTCCCCCTGCTTGTCCATCAAGATTATCGCCATCTACATGACTGCGGTGACCGAACAAAACAGTTGCGAAAAACACGTACAAGATGTTTCTTCATTGGTAACTGTACCGTATTCTGCTCAATTTGTGGCGAGGTTAAAGCATGATTGAGTGCTATAGCTGCGATGTATCGTTAAGGAAATTACTATTATGACGTTGCTTTGCTATCTGTTAGCAGTAGCAATCTAGATATACAGGTGTTTTTACCGTATAGCGTATTTTAACGCAGGGTAAGTACAATGCACACTTCTGAAAGGGGCCCTGTATTAAGATAGAGCCATAACTGATTTCGTAGCATTGCTTTAAACTGCGGTATTGCGAAGACGAAATCATATGTGTTGTATTTATTCTCATTGAAACGTAAGTGGGGCCTAACAAATGAGGTCGATTCGCACCTCACTCATATCAATACTATAGGCCATGTCCTGTCGTAAACAGAGCAAACAAAAAAAGTAGCGTATGCCAAACAGCATTGCGTAGTTTCAAGAAAAACGTGCGGTCTTTAACTAGCCGAAGCGACAACTTAGCGGAAATCGTCACTACTTGCGAAACTTTACAAATACAACCACTTGCTATCTAATTTAGTAATAGCTCTTTCTTGTATAATCATAATGATTTAGACAAGCCCTAGTGATTATAAGCATACAAACGAGTGATACCTAGAGGCGCAATTGTGCAGACGTCTTCATGCATATTCAAGTTTTGTTATGTCTCATGGACTAGCGGCTTTTCGACCTCGGTAGCTTATTTCTTTTAACTTGATTATAGCAAACATCCCCTCTCGTTATGGGAAGAACAATTCTTAGTACCAAGTGAAAGGTGTTACACAAAGCCATCACTGGTTATTCCGGGTACACGACATCTCAACTTGTTGTAGATCATTAGCTTTAATTATTTTTTTACCATTTGACAAAGTTACGCAAGTACGAACACACAGATAATCTCTGTTCACGTTGAACGTGTGTTTAGGGTTTACCTTACTACTGCTTAAATAGACTTTGCCTCATCCTTCAGCTCACAATTCTAAACTCACTCCTGTCAAGCAATATAGTTGAGTCCATATATAAAACATACATTTTTTGATAGATTGATTTGAACATATAATGCTGCTATCAGGTATGCCTTTTTTTAGTAAGCCTTTTTTGTTTGCAAACCAACATGATGTATAAACACAACCGGTTCAAATATGGCAAAACTTAATATAAATAAACATATAGGAATAGAGTGAAGCAAGTATTATCACACAGTGTATACCTCTACGTACTTCACACATTTGACTTGATATCGTAATTAACTGCAGTTCTAATTTGATTTCATAAATCAGCCATTTTAGAGCATCTTGGCTCTAGAAACCCATTTTAACAGGTAATAGATTTTCTTCCATAGACCAACTGGCGCTTCGTATACGAAAACCCAATTAAAATTTAGATTTACTTCAATATCAGCTATTCGTTCCTATGTTGTATAATAGAATAGTGCAGGGGCAAATAGCGATCTATGCAAATATATCAAAATGGACGTCCAGCTGGCTACAGGGTAGTTGATCATTGGCAGGTTGAGCCCGCCAAGCCCCAACTGTTATTTCCACTCCATTGAGTCGACTGTAGCATAAAAAAGTTGCTGATTAATGCAAGCCCTTTCTGAACAAGTTCTATCCTAATGCTTGCATAACTCTATTTACAGTGCAATCAGCATTACCCCTGCCTCCTCGAGAAGCTGGCAAGTTCCTTGCGACCGAACGGCAATATGCCGTTCGGATATATCTCAATCGATACGAAGTTCCCCTATAATGCCCCTCCGAAACTTCTTTTCCTTTTAAGAATCTTACAATGAGGTAGACTGACACGCAGAACCGTCGGATAGCGAACGTAGGAGTGCGAAAAAAAAGCTAACGGGTACAATATGTCGTAGTAACGAACGCAGGCTAGACAGGATTCTGCGAGCATGAGGGTTCATTGCGTCTTTGCTCTCGAAGCTGGATAGTCAAACAAATGAGGCTTGAGGAGGGCCGTACTATACAGAGCTCCCCCGTTAAGTATATAGTTTGTCTGTGTCTGTATAAATAGTTCGATTAGATACCCTATACCGCACACGTGCAGATAATACGAAAACGATACTATTCCCACGATCAAAAAATAAAGATACGGAATTATCCTAGTGTTATTCTATTTATACTATGGGAAAAAGGGTTAGATAGCCGTGCAGCCCATGGCAAAAGCGGTGGAAGAGACTTGGACGTAGGGAGGTAGCGGTATCTTTCAA
>NW_019215289.1:0-17526 GCF_002532875.2 Varroa jacobsoni | reverse complement strand
CCACAAGCGACAAAAAATTCGAACGGACCCGGATGACGATTCGAGAAAACTCTAAGCCCAATAGGCGAGATAACAAAGTTTAGCATCATCAGCGATAGCAACGTACGTAACACACAACAACGTATCGCATAGTGGCCTTACAGCGCAGCCTATAAAAAAGCTGCGTTATCGATTCATCGCTTAAACGGCCTGTGACTCCGGACCAGCAGCTAAACGACGACCAATGCACTGGAGCAGTCCGAATAGCCAGAGCTTTAATGGAGCCGCGCCTCTGCAGTGGTTGTGCAATCTGAAGGTCGGAGCGACACTTACAAAGATGCCCATGATACCAGCAGCAGCCAAAACAACCAAAATGTACTTTACATCAGCGAGTCACCGTCTTTAACTCGTAGACGGAGGGCAACAACGACAACACATTGAAAAAGAGGTCACGAAGAATGACTTCTTGTTTCGTGTATGAAGAAGATAGTATTGACTTGGCAGGATTAACACCTAAGGCCTGTTAAAAACCGATTCTCTGTTTAGAGTTAGGTGAGAAGCTACTGCACTGTAATATATTATGAGCGCTCTTTATTGGCTGCTTGTGTCAGCCGACCCAATATAGCGTCGCTCTGATATTCACATGGGACATAAACACGTATGCATGTTCATGTTGAAATACGTTTCGAAACCCCTGTAGAGATCTAATTAATGATGAGTTCGGCTGTGAATAGGGTCACCTATGATACAACAATGTAAGTTCACGAACTATGGCAGTCAAAAGTAAGTAGGTGTAAGTTCACTCGTAAGCGTAGGTTCTAGTATAGTCTGTAACCGTGTGCGTCTCGCATCATACACAATGTGACGGGCTTTCCCTTCTCGGTCGTCCAGTTGGCTGCCCAATGCTGTTCTACCATGTTAGCGTTGCGTCGATTTCCAGTATCAGTGCGCCGCTCAAGCTGTTAACGATATCGAGGTACGGTTAAGGTGACATCGGCAATTGCAAATTGCTTTTCTATAAGGCAGCCTCATCCACAGAAACAGGCCACGTCCCTCGCGTTCTAGCAAATGCAGACCTTAGCAACAACAATGGTATAGAATATCTTGAGATGCATTCGTTATAGAATCTATAGGACTCGTATAACGCAAAATTGTCCCTTCTGATACTAAGATGCTGTGCTGTCGACCTGTACATACAAAACTTTTGACCACTATAGGCCAACATGAATCGTTTAATTAATGGTCGTCTGCTAACTTTTCCCCTTATAATGTCTCACAAGCGTACCGCGGACGAACGCTGCTTTATACGAAATAGCCAATGGCAACAAGATATATCAGCTAATTGAAACGTCATGCGCGGCTGGACAAAGCTACGTTATTGACAGGAAGTATATCTGTCACAATTAATCTGATGTGTGAATCATCCTATACGTCGTTGTTTTACCGAATAGAAACGTGGAAGTCGGCCGCGAGCCAATCGCTTGTCACCTTCATTCTCGCTTTAGCATCGCCGTTAATTGCAATTTTACGATGCCTTGCTGATTTTTGGTGGCCACATCGTTCGAATGGCTTCGATGAAGACAACACCGATCAGCCCTGGAAGCTTTGAGCGTCACGCACTATGCAGCCTGCGTTCATTGTCATCTTTACCTACCGTAGTCTGCACAGTTCGCTCGTCAGCTCTCGTTGCCCAACAGTACGAAGCTTGTCAAGGTCTGTTACTGGACATTTACTGCACTAGGAGAAGAAGATTTTCGCTGCCGTACACTATATCCATCTGGCAGGCTGGCTGTCTGTCTGTCTGTCTAGTAGTTCATTTCTCGGCTCTTTTGTTTCGAATCTCCTCATTTTTCAACGATCCCACGGCCTGCTCATCGACAGGCAACTTGCTTTTGCCAACGCCGCGCGAGCAGCAGCCGTAGAAACAGCCACGAGAGCGACCAATCTCCGACGGCGGTTGTTCCAACTGATACCATGCGCCAGTCTAATTAACATGTCAGCCAGAGAACGACTGCTAACAGTACCGCTTCTAAGATGATATTCTATCGAATTATCTCGTTCTAGTGTCGTCGTCATCGTTCCCTTCCGTACTCTAGTAATAATAGTCCTTCACCACTGCTAAGATTGGCTCTAAACAGATAGAAAGAACAACAGTTAATAGGCTTCAGGGGTGTGGTAGCGCCAAAACGGACTGGTACAATGGACTGCTGGTCGAATGCACGGGTCAGCTAGTACGCCCTGTGAGGGTTCTAGGGCTTCTTATACTTGGCGATACTGGGGCGATAGGGGGTGACGAAGTGCGCTGTGCGCACGCATACACGCTACTAATCATTATTACAGTTAGCTACCGTTGCGTCGACATGGACGGCGCTACAAAAGAGCTAATGAAAGCTCGTGAGGGCAACAGCGGGAGAGAGGGGGGTCGTTAAATCAACATGGTGCTAGGTAGATAAGAATCGGTTTTTTGCTGTCTGGCCACTGTTTGAAGTCAACCAACAGATTTTACCGTCTATTTTTCTTCTGACCGTGAGCAAACTGTGCTAGAAGAGACCTCTCCATCGATGTTTGCCGACTATGCCGAAAAAGGCACTGCCACTGATATCTAATAAATTGACCTCTGTTCTGGAGATAACTGCTTACTTGAATACGCGCTGTTGTCCGTATGGCTACTAGCGGTAGTGGTTCTATTAGTTCGACGTACGGATTTTGACCGTTTATCGAAATAAATAAACAGAAAAACGTTTCGTAAATTTTCTAGCGATATTAAATGAGGGCTTTTTTTCATTTGCTGCTCGTACCGTATATATGCACGTACCCGTTTAGCTTGTCTCAACTAATGGCCTTAGGTGCTTCGTGGTTGCCTGTTATAGGCCAAAAAGCTTGAACGGGATCATTGTTTAAGCGATTGTTTGTGCCAGAGAACCAGCGGCCAGTAGACTAGACAGAACATTAGTTCATACAGCTCCTACGACCCAGCCAATCTCGACCTTAGCTGGCGGTGGCGAAGCTGTAAAAAATCTTTTCCATAGATTTAACAAAGGGAAACGGGTAACTAATCTGCCTGACTCCATTCGGTAGAGTAATATCTACAGCTCATTAGAACCAGTTTTGCTGTATGCCGTCTTCGAAACTAGACGCTCATGAAAAGCGTACGCTTTCCGAGCCTATTTCAGTTTTAGCTACGAATCAGATTGTATTAGTTCTCGGTTCGTTACGATGGAAAACACTCGCATTTACTAGCTGCTTGTTTTTGTTTCAGAACACAGTTGAACGCCTTGCTTATATCGTAGCGTTAACCGTATATCGATTGCGTGCGTCATTACTTTTTGTAAGGCCGTCAGAGCCTTCTGTAAATGCGTTTGAAATGTATCTACATAAACAGACCTTTTGTACGCTTGAAACCTCCTAGAATTAGTCGAAGTTCACTGTACACTGACTAGACCCAGATGGCAAATATGCTTCCGATACATCAGTAGTCAGTCAGTCAGTAAGTCTCGCGAATGGAAATACTGGGCCTCATCAGCCATAGTTTCTTTTTTTTTCCTCTTCCTTTTTAACTAATGACACAGCTTTATGGCAGTCGTAACGACTCGGATGTTTCAGTGGCATATTTTTTCACACTGAATTTTAGATTCCTCCTTATCGATACCGCCGGGCGCGGGGCTGCGGCCGCACGCGAGAAGCATCACTCACTGATTGAGTCAATAGGACAGCAACGACAGCATCTGGGTCATCAATCATAGGGTTGCCTTAAAGAGGTAAGATACAATAAGGAGTCGATGTGGCAGGACGAGTTCGACATTTTGTCCATCATTGGCCGTTAAAAGGGTTTAGCGAGAGACGGAATCTACTGTGCTGTCTACGATTTAGTCGTGTTCACACTTATGATTGGGTATGTATAGTTCGCCATGGATGAGGCTACAACAATTAGATTCGTTCCGTAGGGAACAGTACGGCTTGCAGCATGGCCTCGCACACGATTTTTAACTGTGTGTGTCTGCTTGGTTAGAATGCGACGAACACCAAGATAGCCGTTACGTAATTGGTCACCTCGGGCTCTCACCGAAGCTAAGCTTACCTTGTATATCCAGTTATCACCCTTCTGGTTTTAGCTCACCGAGTTAGTTATCTCCCCTTCTATGATCCCGTATGGCATACGGCTCCGCTGAGAAGAAGCTGCAAAGAAGTCGCATTACTCCGTATGATAGTAGCCCGTCAGTGGCAGTAATACTCTTAACTGCAATTGTAATAATCCGCGAACATCGTCTTGTGGCAACGGCACGAGCTCCTTTTGTTCTCTGCTGCTCGGAGATCCTCGCAGGCTAAACGCTAGTCGGACTTTTTTCTCCATTTCTTTTGCCCTGTTTGTTAGGTTCTGTACTTGGTAAGTGTGAGCGCCCCTCGTCGTCTGTGTGCGCAAAGGATAAGCCTTTGCTAAGGACAAAGCCAAATTTGCTCTCTCTGTTTCTCGCATGAAGAATGACTAATATATGTATGAAGAAGGACGCATGGTACCGCCATTGTGTGACGGAACCGAAGGCTAACGGGGTAGCAGCAGCAGCAGCAGCAGCAGTAGTCAAGGATACGATGGCTAAATAACGAGAAAAATGATGGGATCGATACATAAGCGTGATGATAATAATCATGATGCCGGTGACGATGGTGACGACGGCGAAATACAAGCTGTCAGATCAGCCGCGGCGACTTCTGTTTGCATATCGAGCGAAAGCGTGGAGGTGGGGCAGAAGGACTATAAATGTTCATACTGTAAATGGCATTGAAATAGTATTGACCGGTTGCAGCCGAAGTCGAAAAATAAGTGATTCTAAATAAATGCCAATATTATCTACTTTTTTATTATTACCAAGGGGCAGAGCGACACCTTATGAAAGACATGTCGTAGCTGCATCGGTGGCAAAGGCTAACAAGCGTTGAATAAGGCGGAAGTTTGATATCGGGGCAACCACTTGACAGTTTCGATAACTGCAATTGTCGCACCGGTAAATAATAGTACTAGAAACATAAACAACAATGAACGATGCAATCACATCCAGGTTCAGTCTTTTTACAGGTAGAAACGTACGTTCGACAAACCAAATACTGATGTTATAGTCGTGTGACAGTGCCCAATAGCCATGTTTGTTCTGTTCGCCCGTAGATAGATAGTCCAGTTTGGCGATTCTATATATAATATATAAGCGTCTTGAATAAACTGGCTCATTTACGTGGTGTTGCCATTCTCGAACGAACAACAGCACCGCTGACTGTTGAAACGAGCGAGCAATGCTCTTTTATCCACCCATGATAATATGTCGTCGTTGCTGGTGAGCGATGACCAGGACGTCGATGAGGAAACGCGGGAAGGCCATGCTTTACTGTTTTTTTCTTATTTGTAGCGCAAGCGCTAATTGGCGGAACGGCTTCGGCATGTTACTAATACTCGGCAGCGTAAATGTACACTTGCGTAACAGCACGACGCTTGTTTGTTAACTTAGCAGCTTCGAACAGTAACATCACTCGCTGATCGAACGCCACTTCGGTCTGAGTTTGCTTGGGTTGGGTTCCCACCACCACCAGCGCCGCCGCCGCCGCCGCGGCTGCTGCTGCTAAAACCGGCCGTGAGCGGCTAAATGAAGTCCGTGAACTGTAGACCGCCATATAGTAATACCAGCGATGATGAAGATGGCGATAACCACAACAGCAATTTGGGTGTGAATGAGCCAGGCATGTCCGTACTTTTTCTTCAATTACAAACCAGCGGCGCTCGCTACAAGTAACATCTTCTTTCTTTACCCTGCTTTCTCTTCTTTAACATGCTTTTCTTTTCGTTTTTTTCGTCGCCTAATAGTTAATAGTGATCTAACTACAGAACCCGGCTGGGATACTCTTGAACTTGCTCGCTCGTATTCGTTCGCACAACGCCGATCTGCGCTGCTGCTCGTGACGTTTGCGCGTTAGTGAACGGCCCCAGCTTTTACAGCATGAGCGCGTCAGCAAGAACCAGCCACTTGACGATGACGCTCCGACGGTGACGAATTAGTCAGAGCGTACTCGCGCTTCGGATGCTGTAGAAGCAGCAGCAACGACCATTGCTACTGCGGTAACGTTAAAAAGCAGAGGTGCGAAATATGATTCAGCCGGCAGAAGTCGCGAGATCCCGGCGCTTGACTCGCACGGATGCGTCTGAAGGGTGTTCGTGTACGAAGAACAGAAATTGCGGGTATCAAAGAAGAGGACGAAGAAGCGATCAGTTATAATAGATAGATCTCTCAATCAAAGCAGAAGCTTCATGCGCAAAATGTCCCGCACATCCTACACATCGGGTCTCACTATAATATCGTGCTACGCACGTATCCATGAGCGTCAAATATTACGGTGTCGTATCAAGTGGCTTACGGGTTCTGTGTAGTGAACGATGTGCAGGTAGACATTATAGCGAGCAGACTTATAGTAACCTGAAATCATTACATTTCTAGTAGAAAATAGCGGACGCAATGCTGTGCGGCTGGCACAGTTTACTTATTTATTTCAAGTATTTTGTCCAACTTTCTTTCACTTCTGTCCCATTCCCTTAGTATGGCGGCCGCGTAGGACCACTTTGCCCTTCTAATGGCATCGGTCGCTTTTTCTAGTTCTGTCTTTGAGGTCTTCTCTTTCTTCGTTGATAGCTATTTTTGCTTGTCGCTTTGCTGGCAAACATAATCTCAATGAAGACGATGACAGAGAACCGAATCACTAGACTGAGCCCCACCCTAGCCAAACACGGGAAGCTGGGGTACGGCGGGGATTAAATATCACTTCTCAGCACTCTGAAGAGATAAAGTCATGAACCCGCTGCTGAAACAACGATAAAGCCGATACAGCAGGTCTTCATGAACCGTCTTATGACAGCTGATGACAGCCATCCTATTGATACTGTAGAAATGATCATTTATAGAAATAGTGAGAGTCCACGTTGTTTGTGTTCACTATATACATTTCGCATCGTGTGCCGCACCATATCCGTCTATCGAATAACTATATTTCCTACTTTACAATGCTCTCCGACCATAATGACGTTATATTGTTCACAGCAGCTGGCGGAAGGCGGTATAAGATGATCATTTTGCCGGTCCCTTCATCATGCTACCCTTACTGTTACATTAATTTTCATTCTCGCAGCACAAATGCTCTGGCGTCTTCCTGTGGCGTATGCGACTGCGTGGTCGTTGTAGAAAGAAAGATGTTTAGTCGCCATCCCCCTTCTTTTACCCCAACCTTCCTTCCCACACCCCGAAAAACGTCCCGCTCTGCCGCTAAAAAATCTAAACAAGCCGAGAAACACAGAGAATTATTACGTCAACAATTGCTTACGCTGATGCACACCGCACACACCCACGTACAGCGCAGAATCTACGCCAGAACGAAAATAAAAGCAAAAAAAAAAGTCAAGAAAAAGCGAACGATTATGTTGCCGTCTAATTGTTTGGTAATTAATGAAAGCGATGTACAATTTGATTTTCAGCTGCTGCTCGCTGTTGGATGTCGGCCGATCGGCGGCGGCTGTCCGGGAGCCGGCACGCGGTGACGCAAAGGTTTACTCTGCCATCGACGCTTATTTGTTGGCTTCGCTCCGTTCTGACTGCCGTCTTTAGCGGTCCGAAGAAGATGTACAGCATATTCTTCTCCTGACCATTGCTGCCGTTGTTTCTATTTTGCTGGTGAAATATTAAACGATATCGACGTCACCGCGACGTAAACGGGGCGGCACCGCATGCAACATAGCTTGACTCACAGGACTTCTACTCTTACAGGAGACCAACAGTCTCCGAAGTGGCTGCCACAGCGGCGGAAAGTCTTCGTGGCAGCAGCAGCGTCATCAACAGACAACAGAAATTTCGAAAAGTCCGACTTGTAATGATGGGGGTTTGTCAGGGGCGTGTGGATGAACATAGCTATTTGTTCGCTCCTCTAC
Organism: Varroa jacobsoni; assembly: GCF_002532875.2. NCBI lineage: Eukaryota > Metazoa > Arthropoda > Arachnida > Mesostigmata > Varroidae > Varroa > Varroa jacobsoni. The sequence goes on along the minus strand of NW_019215289.1, from coordinate 9,593 downwards.
AAGCGGTACTAGATCTTTTCTGAGAGAAACGTCGACATTTATGCTTAGAGAGTTTATTATATTGTCAACGCTGATTGAGGTCCATTTGAAATTAAGCTAAATTCGTATCAAAGGTACCTATAGCTCCAGGTTGTGTCGACAACAAACAGCTAAAGCAAAGGTTGCCGTCGCGTGACAAATATAATGCTACCGTCGTATTAACAAGTATTTATAAGCTCACTAAATATACAGGTTAACAAATCATCTTCTGAGGGTTTGCAGGACTAGCCTGAAACTTATTTAGTTTCAGCTTCGAAAACAAGGTCAGTATCTCTTTAGGCTTACGTATGTCTCAGAACAAGTGGTATGTTGAAATTTCTCGTCCTATTTACGGCATGCTCAATACATAACCAAGTCTATCCATCTGATATCATCGACCAGTAAATACACTGAAATATCGGGTAGTACCTGTTCGGACTTATCCGTCCAGCAATATAATCAGGCATGCCTTTTGCATCCTTTACACTCGTATGAGCATTTCCTTTCTGATATACTATTCCAATTGATGAATTTCTTTTCTACTCATTGAAAAATAAGCTTTTTTTTTCACTCTGATCGCAAATGTGACCGGAGTCGTATCGCTTCTAGTAGCAGTACAGCGTAACGCTCATCGTATTTCATACGGGCTGTTTGAAATGCGTATCGCTGATTTACTATCAGTGGCTTTTAATTTTGCCCCGCATTATTTCTTTAACGAGACAACTTGAAAACTGTCGTCCCGTACGAGTATGTCGTCGTCTCCGTGTCTCGTTTTGGTTTTGTGTTTCGCGAGGCCCTCATTGTTGTTGCTACCATTGCGATTTTTACGGCCGCAACGTGGGTCTGCAATTTTTTTGGGTTGTTTTCCGTTCTACCATCTCAAATTTCATTTTCTTTTAACAATGATACCGTCAATGTTGTACCTCCTTCGTCGACCGTTTGCTCTTACCCCGACGGCTCCAGTCTTCTCCCTCAGCCCCACCAACCACTTTACCATAATAGAGAACGATGCGGACATCTTCATTATAGTTGGCGTCGTTGCGAACGCCTCGCTTCAACTGCGGCCGGTCTACCGCTGTTTCTGCTGTTGTTTCAACAGAAGCAAACGACTTTTTTTTTAAACTAGCCAACTAAGCGGCCTGGTTGACGGCAGATTGTCGAGGAGACGGGATCGCCAATCTCGGCTTCCCGGTTCTCCTCGAGTGAGTATCACTGGCGACAGCAGTGAACGAAGACATTTTTTTAGTTATCTTCGAGCCACTTTGTCTACTCTGTGCGTCGTAAGCTACTTCTGTTTAGCTTCTGAATCGTTTTAACCTCTTTGCACTCAACTTCACTGCTACTGGCGACCTCCTGCTCGATTGGAACGTTTGGCAAATTCACAATAGCTGCATTACGCCAGCCGATCAGAAGAAAGAATACAAGTGACGTTGGTTATAGCAAAACTAGAGCTCCTTCTGTGACTGCTAGTCCAACTCATTCGGCTTCATCTGTTGTACTACTTCGTGCCTTAGCACCAAGACCGCAGCCGCAACGGTACAATAGCTTAGTAACGGAACAGTCCTGGAACACGACCGCTGTTACCACGCAGTTTTAAGGGATGAATGAGAGAGGAATCAACATCTGAAGATGTTTCCGTTTGAGGAGTTTGATTGATTTTCTTTGCTGTTGTTGCCCTGATCTTTTCATACCAATCGAACGACATTCGATTGAGCAGTTTTTTTGTCTTTCTCCCTATGGCGCCGCTGCTTCCGCCGGCCTAAGCATCTCCCTACGCTTCTGTCCCTTGCTCTCAGTTTGCGCTTGTTCTTTTCCGCACGCTCTTCTGACGTTTTACTGATACCGCCGCTGGTGCGGCTAGTGCCAGCACTAGAAGCACCACAGACGAAAATGGATGTCGGTCGCTGTACGGAGACAAGTCAAGTATATCTATCGTTTGCGTTCAAGCGCCGCTGAAGCGGACAGAGAAGCAGAATGGATGCCACCATTGGGGAAGCCCAATACAGTCGTCTCCCCGTCAACACGCTGCGTATTGAAATGAAAGCCCAGATAATCTCAAGGGGCAGGAAGGATGGAGGGCAGGCGTACAGGCATGGGCCAATGGGCATCTGAGTACCAGAAAGCATCGGCCAAAGAGAAGAGCCAAAGCGAAACGACAATAACAACACACAAACCAATACACCTCATGCTAGTAGCAGCCACCAGCGGCAATAAACGATAAGGTATACGACATATATATACTAAGTAGTCGTAAATATAATAGATCGTTCCACTTATAGATTTGCAAGCATAGATATCTATGGTACACGAAAAAGAACAGACGTCTCGAGAGAATCTTATTACGCTATCCAAATATAGGTAAAAGCATTCAGGTTTCATAAAACAACGGACAGTCAACGGGCAATAGATGAATTGACCGTTGAAAGAAGACGCTAAGCGACGCCACAGAGAGCCAGCATGGATCGAGTCCGGATCACCAGGCTCACAGCAGATCAGTAAATTCAGAGTTTTGGCTGGTGGGCCAGCAAGATGAGATGATCGAAAGCATGCCAAAGAAAGTCCGCTGAAGGACGACCCATTACTCTTGCTACTTCTGCCGTTTGCCTCGAAACTGTGAACCCAGCGGCACTGCACAATAGTGAACTGCCAACAGCCCTCGAATGTGCTTACGATAGAGTTCAATAGAGCCAATGGACGACCGGCAATTTTTATCAAAACAATGACCAATAGCACCAAGATGACAAACAACGTCGAATGATCAGAATTCTCCCACTTCGCGAGTCGTCGTCCAACTGCGACACATCTTTAGTCGAAGACTTTGTTCTGTTGGTCCGGAGCATCGATGACATCATCCCCTGGTCGATAAAGGCCCATAACATCCAGTCGACCGAGTCTCCTGCATCGACTGAAGCCGGCGAGCAAGAGATCTGACGAAAACTTCTGCGTTACGTGCTATTTTTACTCGTCGATCACGAGTTACCGCAACGCCCATCGTCAGCTATGTGTCATCCCTTGCCGTAATCTGCATATGGACTACAGTTTACTAGTTCCATACAAGTCGGCTATTATATCTATAATGGTACACTGATTCTCCTGTCGGGCAGCTGTTTGTGTGCCTGCTGTAGAAACTCTAATATTGAAAAGCGGGACAGCGTTCAAGCCAGAGAGGCTCTACGTTGTATAAGCGTGCACATGCACACATGAGAGCAATAGACGAGTGCAACATCATAGCCTGCTATTCTCAGCTCGAACGAATGCAGCTTGCAACAACAACAACAACAACAACAACAACAACAACAACAACAACAACAACAACAACAACAACAACAACAACAACAACAACAACAACAACAACAACAACAACAACAACAACAACAACAACAACAACAACAACAACAACAACAACAACAACAACAACAACAACAACAACAACAACAACAACAACAACAACAACAACAACAACAACAACAACAACAACAACAACAACAAGGGGTCTGAGGGGCCGGGGGATGGAGAGGCAATAACGAAAACAACAGCAAGAGCAATAATAATATAAGTAAGTGTTTTGCGGTCGGGGGCTAGTGAGCGAATGAGGTGACTTAAGTAGATGCCGGCTGAGCAGTAACTGTATGTATTTAGACGAGAAAGAAAGCGCCGCGGATATTCTAGGCGACGGCTGCGACAGTGGTCGAGGAGGCTATTGCAAAAAGAGGGCAAATATGAGGAAGCCAAAGTAGCGTGGATGGTTACTGCTGCTTCGGCTGCTACCAATTGTGCCGTTAAGTAGCTGGAAATATTGCGCCGGGGTTGGGTAAGTCATTTTCTTCAACTCGTAAGTCTTTTCTTCCTGCGCGGGTTCCACTGTTCCTGTGCGGGGTAGTGAGGGCATCGGGCAAGCAGATCAACTGTAAGGGGATTTCCAACGACTACACACGAGCTACATACACGCATAACTACACCAAGCATCGCACAGCCAAAAACCAAAATCGAGTAGTGGAGATTTGCTAGTCCTCTTCGATAGCGGTTGTCGTCTTTTGTTTTCGACGTTAATCGACGGGAAATTACAAAGGACCGAGGACCGAGGACCATTGTCGAGAAAGATAGCAGCGTAAGCTGGGTCGATGAACAACACTCCACCTCCTTATCAAAATACGCTATCACTACTGTTGTTATATTATACCTAGCAGTTTATCATCGCTCGGGGCGCACCAACAGTATATCGCCGGGGACAGTTTACGCGCGAACATCAATGCTGTGCCGTTGTTTTAAAAACACACCTACACAGTAGGCTCCTGTTAGTGGTTTGGTCTAGAATTCGCCTTAGGCCACGGCATGATGCACGGTGTTGACTGACAACTGGCACAATTTTCAGCCGTGTCAATAAACGCCAGCAACAAATTTCAACTTCATCAACACGATAATACAATGCCACTATGTGCTGTTGTACGGTATTGCTCCCGTAACAGAGGCGGTGTCGCAGACCAGGTTGCGCTGTGAAGCCACTCCTCAGTCACTTCATCCACTGCCGTTCCATAGGAAGCCAAATGTAGAGTGGCAAAAACGAAAAAGTAGACTCCTTCCTGTTCGTGCTGCTTTTGGTTCGTCGTCACGTCCTGTAAAATCCTCGCCTGACAAATCCGCTTTGACGTCGGTCTGTCGATGTTCGGCAGTACCAATAGCTATTGTCGGTACGACACCCCCGACGCCTTCCACCACTTCTTTCTTTCTGTCGCGACGTATAATACTTCCATTCAAAATGTGTTCTGATGCTTCCGATCTCCTATCCTTTATCCCGCTTTCAGCGGCATTTCGCTAGCGGTCGCCACCGTTGCTCAACCCACAAAATAAGTATTTCTTGCACAGACACTACACAACACTACGAGGTACGTCTAGGAGGTTTTCGGTCCTTTCTATCCAAATAGCAAATTCGTTGCTTCGTTTCTATCCGGTGCCAGCAGCACTATTCCCAGACAGCCAACTTTCCCACCATTTTTCACAATGCCTTGTTCGAACGAACGAGGTGCTGCTGCTCGATGATCTGGGCATTGTTGTTGCCGTCGTTAATATTGTTGTTGTTATGTTACCCACAACTCCCCGCTATAAATCCCTCCAGCCTCTATACTTCCCGTAAGGACATTCGCGATGGTCGGCGCTAGCGACGCCGGAACTGTTGCCAATCTTTATGGAACAACTCAGGATAGAGACTCAGCAAACTTCACCTACTTAAGAAAGGCATCCTAGCGAAGCGGCATTGCCCACCCATCTAAAGAATAAAGCAATCACGAGGCCGAAATGCTCACAAACGAAGATACTCTAGATATTAGAAAAGCAGCTTTGCACGCTATGAGGCAGAGAAATACGCTGGCGACAGTACCGACTACTCGTTGACTGTCGTCAGCCTAGAGACTAATAACTCGTAACGGTAAACATATACGACTAGTATAATATCGACAAATTGTGCGATCAGTCACTATTAATTCTAGTATATATTTAGATTATGGAGTTTATAGCCGGCGTAAGTACCGCACAGACCGTAAAAAACAAAAAAAAAAGACCCCGTATCATTTATACGTTCCAATTTTTCATGGATGTGATGTACATGTAATGTTTCTATAATTGGTATAAATACACATAAAATTTATAAGAGAATGAAGCAGACAACTAATTCCAGAATGAATCACTGCCATTTTTTCGATACACTCTAGATAATAATCAGGCATATTTCTGCCAAAATAACTCCTAGCCTATAGGGACAAGTCATTTCCACTTACTAGTCGTGCAATTAGCTGACCTCACAGTATTGTTTTTTTTTCCCGGACACTATTCTTCGCGTAGATAATAGGACTGTAGACCCTTCCTGGTTTATTCTACTAGACGCTGTGTCCTGCATTACTTCGTCATTGTTTCCCATCGTTCTGTATGCTTGCTCTTTCTGCCGACGGTTTTTCGAGTCCACCTTCGTCTCACACGTGATTGTTGGCCTTCCGCTGGACTGAAACGAATAAACCTTTGCTTCTATTTACTTCTAACTCCCACACGGCAAATGCTTCTGAGCTCTCCCTTTGAGGTTATCTCTATCTCCCCCTACGTGTCAAATCCTTCCCAGTCACATGTATGCTGGCTCCTTGGCATCGGCATAGAACCGAACGAAGGTGTGAAGATGAAAGAAAGCACGATTTGACAAAGAACAACTACGATGAGATATTACGCTCTCGGTGAAAGAACTGTCACCGTGTTCATGGGTCGACCCAGAAGATAACGAAGATTTTCAGTTGGTACTCTATAACTGCGAACAGTGCACACGAGGCGATGAGGCAAATACAAAAGGTCGAGTCGAACCTACGGAGTAAGTTGACAAGTTGGCTAAAGGTGTTAGACACAAAATTCTCATGGATTGAAGAAGTAAATGCTTAAGAGAAGAATATTAGGTATCAACTGCTAATTGATAGACAATTGATTGACGAAACGAATAAAAATGTATGTAGGGAATTTCGATAGTCACGCAAGGTTTAGATGTGATTCTATAGGACAGTCAATAATATATCTCAAGAACAACGTACCGCTTCATACGCGTCAGGTATTATTATTATATTGACCCATATTAACTCGCCACATAAATATCCACGAGGGATTCTTACGGACAACTCCGTCAACCGGCAACAAAACTAGAATTTCTCGAATATAGTTATGACAATATAGTACTGAAATTAGCTGTAGTTTTCTTTGTATAGCCTATACATATATTCCGGAGGCTCGGCTGTGCCTGTTTGTGTATTTACACCGTTTGTTTCTAAATGAGCATTTGTCCTTCCAGTTCGTTGCTTTTGTCACACAGATAAAGCGGATACTAGACGATGGAAATTCGCAGATTAATACGGTTTGACTTTTAGTACTCACTACGTTTTTCGTGACTCTGATCATACACACTGAACAATTGTACTATGCTTTTCTTTTACAATTTTGGATGCGTATAAATACAGGCTCGCCTCAGCAACATCGAGACCCGCGTCAAAGCAGCAATTACAACCTGACGACGACGACAGCAGTTTAGTATAACTTAAACTAAATTATAACATTGAGTGATGTCCAACTGTATGAGTACATGTATGTGGGGTTATGCGGTGGCAATGACCGAAGCTACCGTCTTTTCGTCGCCTCTCTAGCTTTACGTAGTATTTCTATTAGTTCCCAGACAGCTGCAATCTGGTGGGAACAAAGTTGTCAACACTGTAAGGCGCTGAGGCGTATTATACCGTGCGCCGCAGGGGGTTTACGATATTCCTCTCTGTATCCCTTCTTTTAATGTTCCGCGCCCCCCGGTTGTTAATAAGAGTGGTCGCATAGTTTGTACCTCAAAATTCCCACGTGACGCCTTACCCTTGTGGAGGCTTGGTAGCTAAACCTGAATTTAGGTGCGGCTAGACGACTGGCAGACCAGCTCGCACTGGCCGGTCCGTCACACCGTAGTCACAAATACATTCGTCGCTAGAGATTGTGCAGAGCGTAAAGACAACGACTAGGCATGGCCGTTGGCCATGGCGCAGTCGCTCCCCTATTTGCTTTGGCAAGTACCGCTGTCCCGTATCTTTTGTCACTTTTATCCAAAGACAAGTGACCTGAACCCTATTGCCCCCTGGCACAGGCTACGACCTCAAATAAAAGAGCCATCGGGCGGTTCAGGCGACTAGCAGATTGTCGACGTAATTGACCTGCCGGCTGAAAAGTTGGCAAACGGATGTCTTTTAGCGTTAAAGGTAGACGGCAGCGCTTCGGAACTGTAAAACAATTAGAAAACACAAGCGCATATCTGCGTCCGGAACATAGTTTTACTTGTCCAGATCTGTTCCTGCTGCGGGTTAAGCGAAGCCCAATTCAGCGGCTATTCATCGTAGTCCGTAGTCTGAATCATTCTGGAGGAGTTATGGAGAGTGCTAAGGGGGTTTTAAGTAACATAGCAGACAGTAAGAACGATGCAGATTGGTCAATTTCACGGCTCGTCACCGATGCTTCTGCTACTGTGAGTCACCTCAGTACCGATCGTTAGAACACGGCTCAACGTGTACCCATTTGACTACGGCATCAGTGTGAGTGTCTTGTGTGTGCGTGTATGGAGGCTGCAGAGAGAAACCAGCCAAGCGGATGGACTCTTTATTGGCTTCCCTAACCAGACGCCATTGGATCAGATATTTTCTGACTCGAGTAAGCTGTGTATTCAGCACAGCTTATCAGAGCGAACACATTTATACAAAGGGATAGATATTCACATATAATGTCGTTACTCAAATACATGCACACCTAAGCACATGTGTAACAGCGTTCAAATGCGGCGCCACGAGACCATCGTTGGTATGTAGAAGACTTAACCAATTAAAATGGAATTAGGATTGATATCCACTTTGAAGTGAATCATACCATTGGCGAAGACATTTTGTAATAACCCGAAATATCTCCTCATAACTTTAGTGGGCATTATACAGTTTTTTTCGTCGGCTATGCGCTTTAAACATCTAATTCCTCGCGTGTTACCCAAATATATACGGTTCGGGAACGGTTAGTTAAGAAAATTTGCTGCAATTAAAGTAAGGGTTTCAGAGCAGATGAATAAAACAGAAGGCGTTATTTACGTTGAATTCGCGATTCAGTAGACAGAGCTGGCGATCACACGTAAACCGATATCAATACAAACCTATTAGGGTCATTACCGTGGATCGCGAACTAGTCTAGCGGTCGATCAGCTGTTGGTAAGTTATTGATCGTCTGCCAAAAACAATATCGGCACTAGATCGTTTTTAATCGAATTAATTGCAGCGACGACTGGCTACAATTCAGTAGCCATTCATTGCTTCAGTCTCCGTGCCTTTTATACTTCATCTCTGATCTCTCCTTACCACTGACTGCTAACGACAAAACATGTCCTGCCTCCTGTTCTCACGACCAATGCGAATATCATCGGCCAAAAGCATGCCACTAGATCTTGATGTACTCCACCCTCCTGGGCGTACTTAGTCAGCTGCATAGAACTACCGCTGTGAGAGGGCAGTTTCTTTACCTCAAACGTCCGGGATGTCAACCCCACATTCTCCGTGCCAGCCTCCATCTTTTCGCCTTGTAGCTTCCACCCATTTCCGACAATTGCCTCTCCTTGAACTTGTTCGTACGTTGCCCTGTGTCGTTTCTTGGTCCTATTTTGCGAAAAAGCAACGCATATTTACACACATCATCAATGTAAAAAGTGTCTGCACCCGATATCAACTTAGACGCTTCTGTACGAAACTCTTGAAAGCATATTTGCGCGAAAGCGTGACCTTGTGTAACTTTTTATGATTTTCGCTTTCCCTTTAAAACGTACTTCATATATTTCCTAGATCTAATATGGTCGGCATTTCATCCTGCTCAGATTGCATACGGACGACTTTTAAAAGTCATGACGGCCACAAGCGTTGTCGTAATGCTATCTAAACTATTCAACATACATTAGCAATAATAGTAATAATACAATTGTTGCTATGCATTCACACCCACTTTACTGCACTGATATTTCATGCACATGAGCCATGCGCTACGTAACATATAGG
>NW_019215288.1:0-17540 GCF_002532875.2 Varroa jacobsoni | reverse complement strand
GTATATACGCGCATTTTGGATAGAATATATACTTGTCTTTCAACTTTTAGCAGTAAAATAAATATCGGTGTCGTCTGGCCTCATTGAGAAGATATGTTCCATTTACTGAGCTGTATTAACTGTTCAAGGATTGATCCCCGACATCTGAGACACTCTGGATCCGTATGTACGAGTCAATGGTTAAGATAATGATGAAAATTTCGATTTATTTATCTTCTGAAGTATCGTTTGTGACGCTTTTATTTCTCCGAATTTCGAAAAGCTATGCCCAGATCAAAATTGGCATGACCTCGTGAGGCTTGAGAAAAATGGCCTCTGGTCATTTCCATTCAATGCGTAATTGCCTCATACGTTGTCATATCCACTGTATAAATGGCGTATAGTGCAAGGCCATGACGTCTTTTTGATACCCATAGACACATTGCGCTAATAGCTGGGTGAAATTTTCATTCGGTATTATTAACGCGTACATAGTAACGCGGCAGCTTTTCTAGTCGGAATTGGTCATATGTAGAAATATGCTCCTACGCATCACATAAACATGTAGCTATAACAATGAGATAATTTTTGAATGGGCATGGATAAGCTTTGAAAACTGAAAGACGCCCACATCGAACTTTAAATAGTGGACAAAGTTTATTCGCGGACGCTGGTTTGATGATGGGCACTGATGACAAGACAGGTTACAGCCACCTTAAACGTTAGGTGACACATTGAGAATCAAGTTATTATTTTGGATCTTTACAGCTGTATAGGAATAGCATAGAATCGATCTATCAGATTCTATTTAGATTACCGGGAACAATTTGGGTCTAGCTAGATATTATTTAGACATTCATAGGATTATAACGAGGCAAAACAATACGCCATCTTTCTTCTAGCACAGCTTCTCTTGCTTACGCTATTAGGTTCGTTCGTTCTTGCAATAGATGTCCTATTTCTTATTATTTCAATGGAGGTGATATTTAGGCTATCAAGAGGGGTTTCTCGATTATCAAAAATGTTTGCCTCACTCTGTATACAGATAATATAATACTAGAGTTGTTTTTTTTAGAATGAATTGTAACCTGCGCCTGACATTATAGACGATCACCGTCCTGGCTCATGGTAAGATGGTAACATTTTTTTCTTTTGTTTCAGCTAGCATTTATATGCGAAAAATAAGAATCGACGTATAAATATATTATTACATGTTCTGTTTATTTGCTGAGCAAAGTACACACAAACCCTGAATATTTGATACCTTTCTTATCCGCTACTCAGTTGACCTTACCTAAAACCTATAGCAAATGGGCTATTATATTTAAGCTGGGTTGATACTTAATGATAGTGCTGTATTGGGATTATTATCCAAAATTACATCGCTTTTTAAATATCTTTCCCATATGGCTCCACCATTTGCATTAATCGTGTTCGATATCTGATCGCCGTACCTACTTCGACGCTGTAGTTTCCAACAAACCAATTGCTAACTTGTCTTTTTTCGTAAGTTCACAAGCAATCTCTTAAGAAAGTACCATACTCGATTATATGAGAAGAATACGAAAACATTCACGTGTCTAGAAACCTTTCGTGCAGAGTTAAAAAGTCTGAGAGACCTTTACCAGGTGGATATATAACAAATTCTCGATCGTTGTTCAGGTCAGTGGCCGCAAAGGCCATCATTTTAAGGCTAGAATTTGCATAAACTACATTACTATACTAAATGAAAACAAACAAATCGGCAACAAACCTACGCACGTACGTGCGTAAATCCCCCCCAATAAAACAAATAAACAGGCTATTCCGTTCATCCTTCATTCTGTTCAAACTGTTATTGGTTTATCATTTTTGAACAGAAGTATGAAGGGTTAGGATCATTCATTTGCGGTATTTCGTTCATTCGATAGCAATTTCTGTGCTTTCGAACGTAGCACCATCATATAGAAGTCATAGACCTTCATTGTCCTTATGTAACCTGTCATTCTTGCAATAAACGGCTAGTACCTTTTGTGTTAGAGATATCGGGGTCGTCGTTTCGCTTCTCTGGTGTTCATGCTGCCAAAAAAAGGAAAGCTGATCGATTTTTGATTATTTGATTTATAGTAGCCTACATAGTTCTACTGGGAGCCAACTGGCCCACTCAAAATTTTGTGACGTCCTTAAAATGCTTTCCTCGGTAGCGACGTCTTTCGTTCTGGATATATATAGCATCAAGATATCGAAGTCTTCTCCTAAACCCATTGAGAAGACGCAATAGAACGAATGGTGCCTTACCTATGCTCAGATAACGTTCGAACACCCAAAACTACTTTTGCTAATCCCACCTATGCAATGAGCCTTTTTGTGCTTATTGTTGTCCGCAGTCGTCATCTCGGAAACCCAGACGTTTATCATAGTTTCTTGCGTCCTGCATAGTATATCATGCTCAAGATTACACATGAAGAAAGATATATGCCGTTAAGGTTATACCGCTATTAAACACTATGATTCATTGTGTCCATGAGGGCTTGGAAAACCTAAACAGGCTGAACAGTACAACGCAGCGAGGTTACCCACATTATGCTATTCATGTATTGCTCTTGTCGCCAAGCAGTAAAACCGGTCTAGACCAGGTGGGAAATTGCAGCTGGCGATTTGTCATATGGGCGCTTTCAGAGACAGTCTTCAGCCTAGGAGGGGTTATAAGAGAGATCTCCCAGATGGAATCTGAAACTACGGGCAAACTGAGGAAACCTAAAAGGGGATGGGCTCAACGTAAGGCGCAGACAGCAGAAGTGCACACGGCGTCAGCTACGTATCGTAAAACATTCATGAGAGAGACAAACGAAAACGACTCCAATACCTTGTGGGTATCAAAGGTACAACACGTCGATGTGTTTCGAGACGACGTGTAGCAAAGGGCCGAGATAAATCATATGGCTGGCACTAACAAAACGACATATGACTAGACAGGTTTGTCGCGGCCATTACGCCAAAAGTAAGACACACAGGCGACGCATAAGGCTGGCGTTGGGCCTTCTACGGCTTTTGGTGCGTACAAACACGCCGTATTGTACCTGATACGAACATGCTTACCCGTCAACATAATGCATTCGTAAATGGTGTAAAAAAAAATTGATGCCCATTATCATCATGGATCAGCCCAATATGGCTAGCTTGACATTGCATATGTCAGAATTAGAGAAGGCCACCAACAAAAGTTCGATTCAGACTGGCGGTACCGGGTTACTTCATGATACCCTGACTATTCAAAAATTTCGACAATTGTGTGTCGTTAATTTTTGGACTAGACCGAGCGCTCAAAGCAAAATTAATAAACTAACAAACGTAAACCGTTTCTACGTCAATGTCTACGACCCACTGTGCAATGTCACTACAGCGTAACATGCCTGCGCAGACGATATCTTCATGCAGACGAGAAAAATATGTAAACAAATAGTCCGTGTGCAGGCGTATGAGGGTGATTGATCCAACAAAAAACCTGTATCGACTAAGCGAGAGAGAGAATTGCTCATGTCTGCTAGTAGTGGCCAGAGGAGACCATTGCTGTTTCATACGCGATCCCTAAAACGCGGAAGAGGACGCAAAATGTGAATTATGGCCTTCGCTGGACGTAGTAGCGCTAAACGATATAGTCTAAAGGGAAAAACCATAGCTGGATTGCTTATGACGTTGTTACCGCCTGCCGAGATTTACCCTTGCGGACTTCGCTTATCACCAACATTTAGCTTTCCCCGTTGCTTTTGATTCGCGCACGCTAAACTCTATCTGTTACCCTAATTTTTCAACACTTGCCACCCTCTTTGTAATCGCAGACGCGGATCCCTTGGTGAATCTCGACGCTGAGGCTTGCTAAAACTGACCAACTGCATAACTGGATAGACCCGTGACTGGCTTTTTTGCAAGGATGAATGTGGGAAAGCAGGAGGCTGCAGGCTGGGCAAGACATGTACGCCTACATTCGGCCTTGTTTGCGTGACTGCAGGCTCTGCATTTCCTGCTGCTATTTTTCCTTCGTAGGACGAGCGACAGCTTCTACAATCTTTTGGTCGGGTAGAAGATCCCACCAGAACGAATTCAAATCAGATCAGCCCGTGCTTTCCGCGCCCGCACCAGGCTCGAGCCTTCGCTTGTCTCCTGAGTCATAGCAGCATGGATGGGATGAAGAGCTCGAGATAGTGGCAGCGATACGTACTGTATAGAAGCATAAAATGGCTCGTCTTTAAAGCTGACTGAGGCATGTTTTAATTCATCAATGAGACGACGACGACGACGACGACAGTGATATCACTTGTTGAAGAGAGCAATGTTTGGCCGGGATTGGGTACATAGAGCCGGTGACTGGAGAATGAGGCCTTTTTCGGTCACGTATTTATCGTGTGTTGAGACGTTAATGTTTGGTATCGTTGTGAATTTAATGGTAGGTATATGCACAAGTGGGGGAGCTTGGATACGCTGATAGATTTTATATTTAATATTTTAATAATTTATATATAATTGAATTAAATTTGGCCATAGGTTAATTTATGCTAGTTGAATAGAATAGTTGAAGCAGGTTATAGCATGACAGATCGGTTAAATCCATTTCAAAGATAGAGAGGACAATAGAGTTTATACAACAAAAGCGCTAAAATCAAACGAACCCTACTAGTCTTCGCTAGTTCTATATAGTACATATAGTATATACTATATATACATGTGTACATATAGTATATAGACATATGTACTATATACTATATGTACACATGTATATATAGTATATAGTTTTTTTACTCTGGATCGTTACTGTGTCATTCTAACATGTATCTGGATAGCAAGCAAATGAAACATCTGCTGCTTACGTGGCACTACAGACGAGCGATCGTTTTACGATAGCATTCTGGCGGAGGAGAAGCTGATTGTTGACGATCATCTGAGAAGCAAAGAACAATGATCGATAGATCCCCGAATTAGATGGATAAATAGAGTGTAGACATACTGGATAGACCATAATCATATTTGTAGAAAAGGACTCGTAGAAAGAGTAATGAAAGGCTCATTTAGGCTGAAACGGACATAGTCAAAAGTTCTGATGTAGAATATAAAGCATGATGGTAAATTGGGCTACCAGTACTAATTCAAAGCGCCATTGCGTCAAAGTGATTGATAGAAACTAAGCGGTAAAGGCCAACTTTTCAAATTTGAACTCTATTATTGTGACACGGCCGGCGAGATATGCTCTGTCATTTGAAATATAAGGACATACGAGTGTATGTAAAATATCTAGCAAGCCATTAGTATGGCCACATGAACCGACCGGTTAAAAGCGTCGTTGCTTGACCGTCTCGACGGATCGGTTATGACAAAGTGAACGACAATTCGCGGATGCAAAATCGGGTCTGGACAAAAACGCCGCAACCTCTACCTAGGCAAGCGGCTTTTTTTCTCGCATATGGCTTTTCTTAGGCAATGTCGACTTGTTTGATTCTGTTTGTTGTCACGCTGATAGCAACTGGACCAGCAAATCAAGGTTTTAACGCGTTTTATCGAACAGTTTATCTCATAGAAAATCTGACCCGTACGCATACACCAGATAACATGCGACCTACTCCTGAAAAAACGTCGGCCTAAAAATAGACACTCATTAACTTAGCTTATATACAATCAAAACGTCTCTTTTACTAAACACTTAATGTATCGTCTTAGTTTATTTTACGGTCTCGTTTACAGCGTTTACCAACTTAACTTCTGTGAACTTCCCTCCTTTTCATTCAAGTGCTCATTCGAAAGCAGGCACTACGCTAGTTAGTCACATCAGGTCGCTGCGGCAAGTAAACAGAATATCACACTCGGACGAAAGAAGTACGGGCTACCAGTGGATCATTCACGTTAGATTGTTGTAGGCATACTAGAAAAAAATATTATCTAGATCATGACAGAATAATAACAAGGGTTAATGGCGTTGATAATCCGCCAGCTCGTTTTGTCTTTCAATTCCTATTTGTATTACTCTCGTTCGTACGTGCCGATACGAGAATCGTTACTGCGTTGTAAATAGAAGACGATTGCGTGCTAGATTACCTCAGTTATTTTTTTGCAACATAAAAATTGCGAACTAAGAGCATCAGCATAAATTCAGACAAAGTCGTTTTTGGGTTTAATAGATAATTTCTTTAGTATTTCAAATTGCTTGGGAAAATTTAAATGAAATAATATAATAGAGCTTGTAAAATAGTGATGACATCAATTCTATAGGCAGCGAAAGGCTAGAGTAATATAAACCGCAGATTTCAACAAATGTATACGAATTACATCTATAAGAGTGGGTACTGTGACTAAATTGATCGATACCTTGCCGTAATAGTGGTAACTTATTATTGATCTTAAAAGCATGTTGAGCGATCTAGATTTGAGCAAGGCATACAAGGTTACAAAAGCCTATCGTAGAAATCTTCGTCAGCTACGAGAAAGTTCGTCGTGCTTTCAAATATCGTCTTTAAAAATAGCCCTCTAAGGCGGCCTACACCCCAATCATTGAACTATTGTTTGAAAAGAGCGCATTCGACAGTCTTCAAAAGAACCTTGGACTATGCCAATGCCTAGATAATTGCAGCATCTACCTTACCAGCCTTTCACCACTTGCCCCTCTGATAGATACCTCAATAAATAAGGTAGATGTACATCCAGTTCTTCTATTCGGACCTATGATGAAAGAAGTGAGCAGAATCAGCTGACAGTTTTGGTTTTGCAGGGGGAAGCCGAACGCATGAATAGTCCAAAGAGTCGGTTCTTTGATACAACAAGGTCGCACAACAATAACGCACAGATATACATAATAAACTTAATCAGTCTGAAGGTTTCTTCTCAACACGCTGCCGAACTATCAAAGGCACACCAATGTGCCGTTTTGCCGGCATTCATCTTCAGGCTAGCCAGCACTGAGCAAGTTCCGGATTTGTGCCTTCGACAGTGGCTGGCAAGCCAACAATGAGTTGCGAGTGGCCAGAGTTCTCATATACTAAGCTTTTTTAGAGCCATTGCTTTATCTACCTATCTACTTATCTTTTTGAAAAACCAGCGCTAATCTTCCAGCTGGACGGCTAGCTCAAAGGCAAGTCCACCTCAGAATCCAGGCGCCTGGTTTCTTCGGTCAAATGTTTTAGTTCGACTAAATGGGTCCTTTAGTGGTTGCTCTATTTATGATACCTGTTCTAACCGATACCTTCCTCAGTTCTCTATCGCAATCTTTCCATATCCGGTGGTACCTGCCGCGCTCGATTACTCCCGTTAGTTTAGAGATCAAAGGAGTTCCTTTGCTTATTATGCGAATCAGGTGAGTACAACGGACCATGGCAGGGTATGTCATTCAGATAATGTCTCCTCTGACGTTATCAATGCGTTCTTTCCCACTATTTTGGTACTTAGAGTCATCGTGCCCGCTTCAAAGCAGAAGCACACGGGCACC
The DNA here is from genome assembly GCF_002532875.2 of Varroa jacobsoni. Classification (NCBI taxonomy): domain Eukaryota; kingdom Metazoa; phylum Arthropoda; class Arachnida; order Mesostigmata; family Varroidae; genus Varroa; species Varroa jacobsoni. Next base: position 10,114 of record NW_019215288.1, on the reverse strand, counting down.
CTCAGTCGGAATAGGTGGACATCGCCCCAAGCCATCGTCTATTGCCTTCCTCTTTCAGTTATTCTAGATCTGGATCTATACTTAGTTCGGACGTTACCCTCCTTCGCGATGTCGTTCTTTCCACTCCTAGCTGTTACCCTTTCCGTCGAAGTACACTCGTTCGGGTAGCTTGCTCTGATCTGCGGTTCAGAGTTCTTCGAGATACATGACGACAAAGCGTCTCTGGCTGAATTTGTAATTTTCGTGTGCTCGTGTCCAGCGATCTGTTTCTCAGTTATAACAAAATCCAGCCTATCTTCGGTCTATGTAGGTCGGTAATTTGGCTACGATGTCCAAATAAACCTATGGGAGCGCGGGCCTGCTACAGGTCACCTGTAGATTATGTGTGTCTTAATGGTATTGGCGTGGGTTTAGCGACGAATCATCGACAAGGCGATACACTGCGGCGCACTTGTTAGTTAGACTCCATTGCAAAAGCTGATAATCAAGTGCGGTACATTTGGTCGATGGGGATCAACGCATCGGGTAAGAACACGTCACGGTAGCGCGTATCTCGAACTTGCTAAAACCTTTGGGTTATCGAAACGTACATTGTGCATCGGCGGTGACGTCGTAGAAGATTAGGCTGACTTGATGCGTTTGGCTGTAGCAGACGAAGATCTTCTTCGATCGAGTAGTGCGGAAAAAAATCTCCTCAGGTCTCCGGAATCCGTTTATATCAAGTACTGCTTCTTGCGTATTAAATGTGCTATGCTGAAATAATCCGATCATGCTGGCACACTGAGGCGGCATGCGTTGTTTAAATACATATTATTGTCGCACATATATGTCTTCATCATTACTCTAGTTTGTTCGTTGAATGTGGTACCCTTCGGGGGTTAGGCGTAGTTCTAGAGTTTGTTTTTGGTGAGATGCCTTGGCTGGTGCTGGAGGTGACGAGTACGAAGTGAATTTTACGTCGAAAAAAGTGGCCGCTAGAACATTATAATAAAGAGGACGAGTTAGTCGCTCGAGGTGGTCAAAAAAATCTAGGGGAACCTGTAGGAATTGAATGCGTGACGACGGTGATGAAGTGCTGTGTCATTTAGCTAATTAGCTATGAGAGTGAGTGCGCAATTTTACAAAACAAAGATAATTAGAGAGAAGCAGCGAACCAAAAAAGAAGTAGTAGGTTAAAGGAACACGCAAGTATAAATTCAGTACCCGCTTGTCCGTTCGATTTGTGCGGTTGGTGCGCATTTGGTTGCAGACTCTCTGGATACCTATACGAGATCTCCTCTAGGAAGCTTTTTCTTCAAACAAGACCAAGAACATATTGAATGACACGATAAGCTTACTGTACTAAACTAGCAGGAGCAGCGAAAATAAACTAACATAATACAGATAGAGCAAACACAAAGCGAGAGGGCGAAATAGTGTGAGTGGTAAAAAACACTTGTTTAAATAGACGAATAAGCAAAGAAATCTATTGCGTCGACGTCATATTGAAAAACAAGGATTCAGGATCACTAATGGAACCATTATTAGTGGCGCTGGAACACCCGCACAGGTTCGTAACTAGTCAAACGTTACATGCATGTTGGAAGAATGGGGCTTCAAGGTTGGAAGAATAAAAAATATGTCTACAAATAGATCGATGGATGAAATTTATAGGTGTTTCGCATTTGAAATTTGACGGCAAAGTTTCGGGTTATTAAGTGCGCTTTAGAATTAAGGCTTTTTCTTTGCAATTCTCTATGTGACTTACCTTCGATTTCGTCAATACGCATTCACTGATAGGAATAGTTAGTGCGTATTGTGACACGTTTTCCGGTCTAGATTTTTAGGTGTCTCGGACTGGCATTTGCGGAATATACCGGGCTGTGATGGCAAGAGAAGCAGTGGCCATATTTGTACAGCCCTTATCTACCCTAATCTTATATATATTGCTGGTCCAAAAGTTCGTGTTCAAAGATACCGCATTTATCAGTTCGCTTGCAGCATTTAAAACGCCTACATGATAATAGTAATGTAGCAAACAAGACTCCTTTGGCGTTCTCCAACAGCGTTTCAGGTAACTCTTCTCTTATTTCTCCCTTGACAGTCTCTATGCGTCAGTTACCCCTGTCGGATCCCATGGCGCCGTTGCAACCGTAACAAGGGCGCAAGCCATGCATCGTCCTGCTGCGTAACCCAGTGCAACGATAGACCCAGTACTTGGTCTGCCAGTTACCGGCTTATCGGAACCTCCTTCTCTGTTTGCCTTGTAGTCCTTTCTGTTCATATTCGTTTCGTGCCAAATTACCATTCACCATTGCTAACAAATGATGCAGGTCACAAACAATTCAGTTTCCACCATCCATCGCGCTACCTTCGAGATTCGAGAGGCCAATATCGGCCCGTTAAACGTTTAATGGGCCACCTAGTGGTCTAACTGCCCCATGCGTTTTTCGTATAGAAGAACACATGGACCTTCATTTCGTTGATTAGCTGACTGAATACCACACTGCGCACATCAATTACAACTACTAAAGGCGAACCTAGAACGAGTGCATTAGGGAACGATCGCACCAACGGACATCTAACGCGTAAGGTTAGGATTTTGGAACTTGCAGTGTCTGGCTATCAAACCCACCGTCAGCTTACCTAGATTCCATACTCTTGGGTACATACGGACGTATGTGGTCTGCGTAGGCCAACACCGCACTTGGGATTGTTGCCGTCTATGCGTTCCAATAAACAAATTATGTTGCCAGAGACCGACTGTTTCCCCTCAGCATGCCTTTAAGCCATTCAGTTTCTGGCGAGCCAGATCACCACCTTTTCGTTAGGTGTGCTAATGCAGGCATAGGCTTAGAGAAGGTCCGAGTGTCTGAAGTTAATTTAGAGAGTTCAAAGGAGCTCAGGTCCTGCTAATCCGGCGAAGATATTTTCAGAGTAGCGTTTCCGGTATGGCTGCTTCGAAGACTTCGTGACCACTGGCCGGCGGAATGTCGCACAATAAGTCAATAGTACAGCCTCAAATATGACCTTGGAGCTTAGGGCGGCAATGATGAGACTGGAAATGGAAACGTCAGTGCAATAAGCTCTCGAGGGGCCTCGTTGCTAAAGGTTTAAGGCTGACTGATTATCAATGTCAGTGCGCTCTACGAGAAATAAGGACTCAAGGGTAGCTCTCTGCAAAGCCTTAGTCTGTAGTCGTTCAGGCAATCGTCGTCAATTTAAGCTGATACCGAGCGTTATCCTTACAAAGTGAGACTGCTTGGTCCGACCTTAACGAATCTGACCCATGCTATGTTGCCGAGGTAACACGGTCAGCAGAAAAAGAGATTTTTAATGGTTGATTTTGCCTGTCATGCGTTCGTAATTTCTGTAGCCACTTTCTTTGGCCTTTTCGAACTATAGTAAAAAGGTATGGGGAAAGAGAGCTTTAACTGAATTTCTAGTCTTGGTAACTTAGTCCTTTACTTGCGACCGGATGTAGATAGGGAACAGAAAAGCAAAACGAACACACAAAGCTGAGGTATGTCACCGAAGTGCCTGACAACGACGACAATGTTAACTCTATACACATTTGTACGAACTGCCTATTTCTTTCTTCGTAAATCCTGCAAAAGGTTTAGGATTCGTTCTTCGAAAGAGATATAGGACGGAGAAAGAACTTCATAGATTCTTCGAGTTCATTTAATTTTCGTCCGCTCGAGGCTTCAGTCCTATAGACGGGCTCGACTCACCCTGATTTCGATGCGGTGATTGTGCTGCAGAATAAGAGCATAAACAGCTGATAAAGTTGAGCCGTTCATAGACCCTTTATCGTTATCATATGAAAAGATCATCGTGTCTAAAGGATTTCTTGGAAGATGCTGCTGATGTGACGCTGTTCCCTGGCAGGGATCATCTTCATGACGAATTACCAATATGGGTACGCCCGAGTTTACATATAGGGGTAGCTCGAATCCTTTCGATGCGACTACCCGAACGCAAGGAGGAACAACGACATGAAACTAGTGCAGGGCTAAATATAATTAGGTAAGTCAATGATTAAGTAACGAGAGCTTTCTTTGCTCGCGCTTGCGCCCCAACGAAACTGTCCTCTCGGTGACAATTTACGCACGCGGTAGTAATTATCATAAACGAACACCTTGGATGGCAACGCAATAGATGACCAGCAATTTTGACTTGAGTGACCGGTTAGACGAGCAGGCAAATTAAAAAGTGATTGATGTGGATGAAAACACATTATTATTTTCTAAAAGTGTGAAATGGAAGTCCTGGAGAAATAGATTCGTTCCATCCATTGTTGTTGGGCTTGATTTACTTTGTTTCGATGGTGTCTGTTGATAGTGGCACAAATGATGATTGAATATTTGACACATTGCCCTGTGTCGGCCTTAGCAAGCAAATGGGTGAAAATGTATGTTCTCTAGCTGGTTACTCCGTCGTAGTCCTATACAGTCTGAGACATGACTTTTTCGCATCCTTGAATACCTGTGACTGTTAGCTCAAGACAGCGTAAGCTCTTTTAATAAGATATCAGTAATTGGTTATACCGGCTGGGCATGTTGGTGTTCTACTGGGCTCTGGGTTACTGAATGTATGAATCGTTCGATCATAGTGTTTACGCGAAATTCTTTTTGAGCAACTGTTGTTCGCTAAAATGGCCGGTCACTTAACGTGAACACCTCATCGATACCAACGAGATTTAGGGTGAACGCGTTCAACGACTCAGGCGCTAGAAATATATCGACTCGGGCTTTAAACAATTCCTGAAAGGTCTCAAGCATATTACAGCGAAACGGTCAGACAAACGGCTCAGGAGTTTTAGAGTTCAGAAAAAAAATCGACTGCATATCGGGAATAGATAGATTAAGTTCTCCCAGTTTTACTTTGAAGTCCTTGCCCACCTTCTTGTGCACGCCTTCTCTTGTTAGATGAATGCGCTGGCCAGGTACCTGTTTATATTATACATTTCTTCACTGTGTCGCTGACTGGGTGAATATATAAAAAAGTGACTGAAGCATTCGTTTCGTAGTCTGCTAGCCCCATTTCGAGCCCCCTATCTAGTACATAAGATGAAACAATTTCCTCCTTTTAGAAAGTAACAGGTTGACAAAATACCGATTTCGTACAATGTTATTCTTCGTGTGTATTATTGCGTTCAATAAAAATAGACTGTACGCTATAGAAAAGCTATATATTGCGACAAGATAATAATCGGCTGTTTAAGCCTGTCGCGATGGCGGCGCGACACAACACCTCGTAAAGTGTCCTTTGCAGTCAGTATAAAAATAAAAAGATCCCTTTCGAGAGCTTTTTTTTGTCCATTTTTTTGTTGTAACTGATAGTAATTTGCTGCGAAGAACACTTGTAGACGCTGATTATCGTTCACGTTCACGGCCATGCTAATGCTTCTTAGTGAAGAAAAACGGGAATGCTTATTTCGGTTCCTAGCGTCGGAAAGGTCACAAATGCCGACAAGCCGTGTCTAAATTGACAAATAATATGCTGACAAGTTAATTCATCCAAATCTTGATCAGCAGTTAGGCTTGGCCTGATAGTATGATGATTAGTGACGATCAATCAGTCAGACGAGTTACGGGCGTCAACAACGAACGGTACGCTATGGAGTAAGATGCACCAAATGGAGTTTCGTACGCTTTAGAAAAATATTTTTTGTCAAGTAAAAAAAACATGTAAAAAACTGGTACTTGAGCCGTTAGGAATTACGTTAAACGGCAGGCTCTCAGCACGAGACAATGGGTGTTTGCGCCTGAATTCAAACCTAAACCGGCACGTGTCTTCAAGTTCAGCACGCAAACACGTTACTGCTGTACCGCAGCAGTTTTCCGCTATGTCATAGATAGTTTTACTAATATAGAGTAGATAGATAAGTTCTACTAAGGTGGAGCTAAGCAGAGGATTTAAACATGTCTGGAACGCGCTTGGTGGATCGTATGGCTGAAGCTAAAAACAGCCGTTCTATTAGAATGCACGTCAAAGCGAAAAGAACCCATACCTCAGTGCCGCAGGCATGTACCCAATCAATATCTTCTAACGTACACGACGAGTGCGGCCAGCAAATACCACCATTATGCAAAAAACAAAAGTATTCCCAATAGCTTCGTTAGCCAGTCCTTCGCGCTTACAATGATCAGAACGTTGTTTTGCCGCGGAGTTGAATACCATCGACGTACGATCGCGTCGTTATCGAACCAGTTGAGCCACCGACTACGTATCTATCTCGCTACTGCAAACATACTCGTATCAGAGACTTCAGCCAGAGTGAGAAAGTGCGGAGTATTCTGGATCTGACGTGATCCCTTTCCCTCCCGACCGTTCTGGGACTATAGTTTAAAATCGTTCCTCGTCCACTAAACATTTGCTATCCCATCGAAATATATAATGTTCCAAAAAGGAAATGCGACCGCTGAAGAAAAGGGAAGAGGAAAAAAACGGGAACAGGAAAGTCGAAAGGAAAAAAATAAATAATCTTTTCACGTCGCTCTTTTACGTCTCGCATTGCTTTGCGGTATCATACGATCGCTGTACAAATCAGCCATATCGTTCTCCTTTTGCAGCCAACGAGGGGGAGTAGTGACGTCGTACGAGGGTGTATCACTTAAATGCTGGCGCGTTTGGAACGACGGAACAAACGATCAACCGACCGACCGACCGACCGAATGAACGAACGGACAAAGGAACAACACGCATACGAGATGCACTCATGAACGTTCTTTGCTGTTTGCCACCCAACCGAACAACCAGTCGACAAGCAACCTAGTAGCACAGAATAATCGATCACTGGAAAACTCTGGCTGGAAGTGACAGATATAAGCATTAGAAATGCTAGAGCAGAAAAACGACGGATATCTAAATATGCATCGTCAATTGCTCATTTGTTCGTTTTCATCGTGGTCTGTTTCCAGCAAGCAAAAACTGGCAAAAGAGGCCGAGGCAATGGCCTTAATTGGCTGATTCATTTGTGTGTAATACTATTGGATGGAAGTGTGAAATTGTTGTCGGCCTTTAGGGGCTAACCGACCCACGAATATTTGTCCTGATCATCATAATAATCATGGACGTAGCAAGGGATTTGTAGAAAACAGATGATTATATTTTTTTCGTGCATGCTTCTCTGTTTATTTATTTGCAGCCTAACTTCGACTAGGGTAAACAAAATTAACTAATAATTTACACGCTAATATAACTGCATACCAAACCGACCATATATATAGGTTTTTACGTACACGAATGTTACACAATTCGTGTCAATAAAGTTACGTAGGAATTTGCCCCTTTTGTATTTACATATCATGGAAATCTATTGTCCCTGCTTTGCCCTGTATCCCATTAGGCTGCTGCCTGCGTCGCCTAATGCTCACATATCCAGCCGGCGCAGCGATTTTCTTAGCGCCCACCCTGGGGTCTCTCTGCTCACCTACCCACAACGCTAATTCATATTCCTGCTCAGCGTCCTATTTACTTTATTTTTCACTTCTGCTACAATTTTGTTGTAATTGAATGTTTCCCCCCCACTTCAGTTACGTCCGTGTTGTTTACCCCTTATCTCTTACAGCCACACAAACTTTTTTTCAGAGCGCGGGAGACTACAATGAAATGACCAACAGGTAATCGCTGGAGGGACTACAGAAGAAACAATGAGATAACAATGCCCGCATCATATATTCGACTACCGCGGACCATCGTCTCGGTGCACTCTGCATTCTAGCATCGCTCCGGCTCAAAAGATTTACCAGAAAGTCCGCGTCCAGTGCTACTGCAATTGCGGCTTCGACTCGCAGCCGAAAAGTTCTGTAAGCGATTCCTATGGCTTACAGGTCTGCACGACCGGCAGACGCGCTGGCAGCATGCTCGAGATTTTTTCATTAGGCCAGGCAAAATCTCGATTTTGGCGAGTTTCTGGTACGCCATATGATCCGCCGGGTGATGCTCGAGACAGTGCAGAAGCCGAAACTAGAAAAGCAAACAATGATTGCTATAGAACTACCGGACAATGGAAAGCTATGAATTTCCTGAACGACCTTCCGGTCTTCTAGGAACGTTTTGCCTTTTTCTTCGCCACCTCCTCTTTCGCATTGTCGTTTTTTTCTATTATGTTTGGGACTGGACGTATTTTTTCTAGCGTTAGCTACCATATGCTCGGAGAACGCACTTGCAGGATAATTTCATTTTTTAGCCGAGTTTCGCCGGCACAATCTAGCTTCTTCCAATTGTAGGAGAAAGACCAAAATCTGCTTTCCTACCCAATAGGAACAAGAAATGATTAAAGGAAAAAGGTAAAAATCGGGGAAGCACAAATAGCTTTTTGTGTACCGAAAAAGCAAGTCAATTCCGATATCAACTCTGGATTCCAGAGTTCGCTTTGCGTATTGTAGCAAGTATTGAAAGCGCTCTCTGAAACTGTGGCCTGAACTGTGGGCCTGCCTTGCTTGGTCTTCACCCCCCTAAGAGGTTCTCTCTCGTCGCTTTAAAAGGAACGTTCCTCTCATAAACCTCAAGAAGAAAAAATCTCGGCCACAGTAGTGCTGGTAGTAAGTAAGGAACTGGTTCTACGCTTGTCGTTTCCGCGATCGCGGTCTTCTATGCAGCAGGTCGCTATTTTCAGCTGCGTTTCTACTCGAACTCTAGTGGAAGGAACACAAAACAATAATTCCTTGTTTTTTGGAACTCCTTGTTTTATACCTCCGTGTGCCTTATCTCCTTCCACAGGGAAACTGGTAATTTTCCATATTCCAGGATACATTTCCTTTTCATGGTAACACTGTATCTATCCTAAAATCTGCTTTTTTTTCGGAGATTCTTCTGATACGAAAGAACGAAAGATACCTCTACCACGGAGGGATATCCGCGAGCTGCCGTTCTCGCGCTAAATGGCGCACGATAATTTCATGAGACAGACGTCAACATAAACTTCAGAGAGGCTAAGCAGGTAACTGAAGGCGAAAGATGCAAAATTCACAAAACGGAGTGAACCTACGGGGAAAATTACGGGGAAAAATGTGAAGTATAGTTCGTGTTTCTGCTCGGTAACGAATCGGAGCGAAAAATAGAATGACTACTCTTGCTACCACTGCTGCTGTTGCCGTTGCTGAAGCTGAACGTATCGAAATTTGCAATGTTTGAGCTTCTGCAAAACGATAGAATATATCTGCGCCATTCGGAAAACGTATCGGAGTGGCAGGTTCACAAACTAACTGCGTAAGGAAGTTTGCAAAGTTGAGTCCATTGTCAATACACCTAAATATGATATTGAAATGATGATGCTCATAAACGGACGGACAAACGAACAAAAACGCCAATCAGTATCATTTGTACGCGGCAAACCGAAATCACACACGTATTAGAACGGCATAGCGCAATATGCTTTCTTGATGGGAGTTCCGTATATATATATATATATATATATAATCTAAAATTAAAATTAAAAAACAAATATAAGCTTTACATGCTTGTCAACTACATTACAGGTTTGGATACCGCTGTGTTGCATTGTTCCAAGTACGTGTCAGTGTAAAAAGGACGTAATACGAGCAACCTAGCGGGAGGAAGGATTTTTTCATCGTTTTTCGTACATACGTTTTTTTTTGAATCTTTGAATGTTTCGAATTTTACGTTCAGTAAATCATCGCACCTCTTTTCGAACGACCCTGTGATTGGACCGACATCTCCGTCTCTCAAATTAGCAAAAAGGCACATCAGCACTTTACAATTACGGGCGAGGCCTTTTCATTGGAAGAAGTACGCAAACTATCTCTAGCTCGCAGGGAAGCGACTACCTTCGAGCTGGATGTCCGAAAACTCACACAGAGGGTACCTTTAAACGAGCTGTTAAGTTACGTAATACTGCGTGAAGGTTGTTTCGTCTGAGAACACACATGTTTGGAACAATTAAAAAGCAAACGTAGCGATATTCATTGAGGATAGGCAATATAAAGATAACTGTAACTTATCGATAGTTACATTGCGTCTGAATAATGGCGTTTCATATAACCTTTACTGGTAATAATAAGTTCATTCACGAGATTTCGATATTCGGACAGATTTTTATGCGATTTTTTAAAAATTTTCCATCAGATTTTTATGCGATTTTTTAAAAATTTTCCATCAGATTTTT
>NW_019215287.1:0-17562 GCF_002532875.2 Varroa jacobsoni | reverse complement strand
CGTTAAACTTAAAATCAGTGCGCTGTTGTCATCGATATAGAATCTAGATTAAACGCAGAACCCCCCTATTGAAAAGTCGAACAGCTACGGCAGTAAATATATTAGGTTAGAAGTCAAACGATGTAAATTGCGATAAAAAAAGAAAAACGATAAACAATACGAGACATAGCGTTACATTTGATTTTTGATTTTCCCCAAAGGATCACCGTCTTCTTTGTAGCTTTTTTGTCTGTAGCTTATGCTTAATAATGACAAGGTTTGCTAGCAAATCTGTATTTCTTTTGGTCAAACATTAGTCGTAGCAAATAATAACTATCGCACAACTTTTAAGGTCTTCAACAATACTAGCTTGTAATTTGCAGCAGTCTCACTGGTTCACTGGGGCGCGATGAGCGATGGGATCTTTAAGCATTGAAAATTTCCTCTTCTTCAAATTCTAAAGCCCACTTCTTTGGTATTTAATACAAAGCAATATTGCAGCCTCTATGAGCCCTTCAATCCAAGTTTAAAGTTGAAAACTAAACCAATTTCTATGAAAAGTTATAATAAAATAATAAGATGTATTGGGGTAAGTTCAGAGCAAGGCAATGTTTTCCCTTAAACTAAAAACTATTTTTCCATATTGAATTCTTCTCTATTTTCGTGTTACCTTAGGTATGATAGCATTATTTGGATGAACTATACTTCATCGCTGTTCGAGCTCAACGTTTCATGGAAACTAATGATATCGCTCGGTTCAGGCTATACATTTAGCCGCACTTCCTTTTTTCAAAGAAAATATCATGAGTACGTAGGAAGATGAAAAACGTCGTCGTTTTTACACACCAGACTACTAAAATGTGAGCTTTATTCCTTATTCAAAAAAACTGAATTAGCCTAGCGAAAATTTCGCTTTACGTTCACTTGGCACAAAGTTAGTCTCCCTTACATAAAGCCCACGCAATTGAACCACTTTGGCCGATCCTCTGGTCGACCCACACGAAACCTCGGTACCTCACGAAGCACGAGACACTTCATTGTGATCTAAACGAGCTGCTAGCTACTACTGTAGCCTTTATTGGCGTCTGTGCTAGCGATTCTCGTTTGAAAACTGTTGTAGATTCTTCAACATATTGTCTCCTTCCTAAACGGGTTAAACTCCATCGACTGCCGCTGCCACCAGCTCTACCGTCGTAACAACCACAACAACAACGACGACGACGATGACGAGCATTAACCACTTCTGCTTCAAAGATGATTGCCACCTATCGGCTTCATCAGTGATAGTTAGAAACTTAAAGAAAAATAGACAATTCAGTTCAAACTTACTCGCAAAAATTGCCGTTCATCTCCTCCAGCTGCGATTCATGTGTCCACCTTCTACACGTGTGCAGTTAGCATCGTCAACAGGCGTACGTCCGACGGGCGTATGGACTAGTCCCGACAGACGGGTGTTCCGGCGCGCGGCCTTGAATTTGGAGCTGGCAACGAGACGCGGACACGAGTCGCCGGCTCGTCACAGCTCACATTTTAACTAGCTTCGCTCCAAACGAAACCCAGTGGTGAGGAAGAGGCAATGTCATTGATTGAATCGCTCGTTAGCTGCGGTCTCGCTAAGCTTCAAGAGCGACGACAACAATTATAAGAGGCAGCAGACTATAATATAGACGGGCTCATTTGGTGTCCTGGTGTTGCAGCAGCCGACAGCCGTAGTAAATCCAAGCATCACTAGCATGCTAACATCGATACCCGTTGGTAAAATAAAATCTACTACGGGAGCAATGTAAATAAATAAAGGTTTAATTAAATACGCGCGGTCCTCACGCTAGCCACAACTCGACCAGGGTAGACGGCAAATTGAGGGAAGCGGACTTTACTGCCGTGGCCCCTGTAAACTAGCACGACCGGTCGACCACCGTCATGAACGTCCCAACACCGGAATTAGCAACAGGCCTCCTAAATAGAAGCTCGTTCCCTGATGATGGAAGCTGTTTCTAGCGCAATTCATCTAATGGTAAATATGGCCGCACTTCCGCCAGGTGTTCGCCACCCGCCTGCTATCGTCAGCTTCGTCATCGCTCTTGTCATTGCTGTTGTTTTCCTCGCCATTTGCTATTTGAAGATAGCAGCGGTCTATAAGGAGCGAATTACGTTGCCGTAGGCATAGATGTGTGTAATTTTGTGTGTTAGATCGAAATTTACTCTGTGTATTGTGTCCTGTATGAAGTGCAGCCGATTTACTGCCGAAACACATCGTTGCATTAAGCAATAACTAATAAAATCAACGCCAAAAAAAAAAGAAAAAAAAACATTTAGTACAGAAATAAATTATGAAACTGTTACATCGACCAGCTTCTGGAGAAACAGTAATCATTTATAATTACATATGTTATTAATCATAGGGTGTGCATGAACACGAGCGCCTAATACGTTGTAAACAGCTGCCGTAAAGTTAAGCAATTAGGAATCGTTATTGGTTGCATCATGGCGTATGTTTTACAAAAACATAACAAAAATTCTTCTGGTGTGATTTTATGTATACACTGGGATCGTTGCTGGGTTGCAAGAACTTGACCGCGCACGCACACAAACAGCTAAACATACGCTGATCTGTTGGGTACGCTCAACCCATTTCCGTTGGTTGATAACGCTACATCAGTCATGGGGGCATAGCGTTATTACCAGTTGAACGGTTTTGTTCGAAACAGCTAAAATGGTTGGCAGTTTTAGATACAAAACAAACACGTAGATATGCGTACGAATGATCAGAAAAGATATCTCGTCGTTGTATATAGCCTCTGAACCGTTATTATATAGTTAGATCTATTTGTATCTATGTAAATGTAAGCATGGTCAATATGGCTATGTGACACTACTGTAGATGTGGCCTTTGGGAATACCAATGTTGGATTCTAATCTATTCGATAAGTAAGAGTTAAATTTGTATCAGACATGATTTAACATGTATGGTAAGGCCAAAATGGCCGAATACATTTTGCTGAGGGTATCGGCGATCATAATAATAGTTAAACGAAAAAAACAGCCGAAATAGGTTGGCACAACTGAGCCGGTACTCAGCTGTACCGAAGACAGCGTAATTAATAGGTCAACGCGCTGATCTGAAACAAAAACATCTCCAATTCGCCGAGTCACTAGTAGAGAGCTAAACGTGCCCAGTAGTGTGCTGGTAGGGTTAGGTCAGCTGTTCACTGCTGATCCTAAGAGGCATAACAATCCCTGTTGTGATTTCAATACAACGGCTCACATTAATGTCTTAAGAAAAAAAACTCTGTAGCACAATTACAGATCATAAACACTGAAGAGGTGTCTAGTGAATTATACGATTCAATTTTTGTAGTATTAATTTTTTTTTGACCGATCTACTTACGGCGATGGTCGTGTGAGTGAGGTACCTGCCTTCTCGGAGAGACCGTTAAGTCCTGGAAACGCATCGAGCTTGGAGGTTCGCCTATCACCATTTCGTAATAAGCATAATTTGGTCGACGAAATCAAATAACCCTTGTCTTGAAAGTTATCCCAGTTAACTTTCTTAAATCGAGCCGAGGTCTTGCAGTATTTTAGGCATGTATACTCTGCCAAGCTGCTTGAAGTTCATGCGCTTCATGTTAGTAAGTAAGTAAAATTGAGTCTTTCATGTAGCCGAGTGGTTTATGAATAGGTTTTATGGTATCTATCATCTAGTGTATTTTGGCGGCGGCATAACCGTTGCTACTACTTTGCCATACTTTGCTATTCATTTGCCATTTGAACCAAAAGCAGTATACAGAGGAAGATTCATGCGCTTAGAATTAATTATCAATGCAACGAACGTAGGCGCTTACTATGGCCTAGTTTTTACTGTTGAGGCATTGCTTGTATTAGGATAGCCAGTGAGCCTGAATTGGTGCACAACGAATATTCCATAGGGCAGTAATCGCGCACGACAATGGTCTGTTGACATGGCCGGAAAGATAAGATCTGAAAAACCCATTTTATACTTGTTATAAACATTATTATGATTATTCAGTTCAATTATAATAGAACTATAATAACGATGTTTAGTATTTCATTTATCAATTTGTCCACGACAATAGACGGTCCATTTTCGAGCCTATCTAAACACATATGTGTAATTTTTTTTTATTATTTTTATATATATATATATATATTAATATATTTGTTATATTAATTGGTAAACAATGAATATGCGATCAAACTATGGTATGGAGCTTAATAAATTTAGATTCAGACAAAAGAAAAATCGCATCTGCTCAAGATAACAGTTCAGCTAATTTTGTAGCATATGCAAGGCAGTATGCAATTTTCTCCTTATCGCCGAGAAATCCCTGTATTTACGCGGCGTAACAGACCACCAACGACCCCACTTGATACTGCCAAATGTTATCGTTTTTTTTTCTTTTTGAAACTAACCGTTGCACTCTTTTGCAATGAATCCATGTGAAACACGTTCGATTACAACAAATGAATTTAACGGCGCTCTACGGCTTTGGATTCCGTTTCATGCCAGATTTTCAGTTTCACGCTATGTGGAGCTCAGGGGGTAGTCAACTTTTTCTTGTTGAGCCTTTCAGATGCTGATATAAGTTGCAAATCAACATTTGATATCTATATTTATAATCTTTTCTATCTTCTATAATCTATTTCTACTTTTGGTTCTCGTGGTGTAACGTGATGTAACTAGAAAGCTAAGGGTGCGGGAAGTCCCTTTCGTTTCGAGCGTAGAAAGCGACAGATCGAACTAAGTTCCAAATATAAACTTCAAAGTATAGGTGCAAGCAGGTCAATATCGTATTGCGAATTGTATTCGTAACTCGGTCACTTTTATCCTTGAGTCGAACGTCGATTTGTTCAGTCTTCTTTGGACGTCACCCTATGCCTTCTATTTATCATTGCATTTGTCATTGAGTTGTTTACGCGAGAGAACTTCTTCCCGATGCTAAGTTCGGAAAAAGGTTCGAGCAGTTCAAACAGCCATATATGCTACCTACGATAGTTAGCAGGCCCGGTAAGAGCAATCTATCGAGTATAATATCCAAGCTGCCCACGCGAACTAAGGATAGACTGAGCTTATTTAGGCTACCCGGTTGCAGGGGATCAGCTAGATTTCTTGTACCTGCTTTATTTATTCAACAGTAATACATAACAGCCCTTCTATCTACTTTTATAGACTATCGTATCCAACCATCAAAGAGCTCTGTTGTCTTTCGGTACCAACTAAGATAACACGCCAACAAATAAAAAGATTATTACTACACTTGTTCGACTGCTCAAGTTATTCAAAATGATCAGCTTTAGCATGTTTAAAAAATTATCATCGTGTTAAAATAGCATGCTTGAAAAAAGTAGACACTTCTATTCTTCGGAGCACTTTTGGCACTCTTCTTCGCTGCCTGCGTGCGTCATTTGCCCGGTGGAACATTTCAAAGGTAGGCCAAGCCACGGCACGAAAATCCCCGCAACGTTGGTGATTGCAAGGGCGGCTGATGTCGATCATTTGCTATAATAGGTGCTGCACTGCCCCTACACTACAAGTGGCATCTAATGCCATAGTGGACGGCTGTTTAGATAGCTGCTGGCAAATAGAAACGCGGTGTCATAGATGTACTACCCGCTGTTTCGGCGGCAGCGTTGCCCACGGCGAGAAAGCACGCACTGTCCCCTCGTAATATGAAATGGATGCCACAACGATTTTATCGAATTCGCACAATTCCTTTTGATTTTCTTTCGTCCTATTCTCCTATATTTTCTCATTTTGTCGTCGTCATCTTTACGTTTTTTGTCTTCATTTTAATCATGATCATCATCACCTTCATTGCCACGATGTTTTACATGGCTATATGACCCCACTTGACGTCTCGCGAAACAGCGTGTAACTCGGCAGATGAGGCGCGGGGGGGTTAGTTGGTGTTAAGGCACACTGAAGCCTATGTAAAGAGGAGAAAAGGTCTCATAATTGCTGTCCGTTGCGATGGCCGCCGGATACTTCCACACAGTAGCCTGAACAGCTGCAATATTTGCGCCAACAAGAGTTATTGACATAATGTCGATAGCAATGAGCACCTAATCGAGCCTGTGGCAACCTTTACGTTCACCAGATATCGAGTCGAGGTTTCGACCTTTGGCTTGCGGGCCATCATAGAAGAGCATTTTCTTCAATATCACCGTGAGGTACGAGGACGACAACCGGTGCACGAAAGGATGAGGCGGCAGGGGGATAAAGCCATTACACGCAAGCGCGTCTGTCCCCATGTTTATCTGCCTGCTACTCTGCGTGTAACAACACGGTCGTCGCTCAGCGGTCGCTTATTCGTTCAGTTTTTCGTCGGCTCATTCGACGCCTACCGTCTGCCATCGGTTGACAACAGCAACAAATTTCCGATCAATTCGCGATAGAAACAAACGAACGTATTCAGATGACCTTCCGGTGACCTCTGGTCACTTCGGTAGCAGAACTACGATGCTGCAGTGATGACCCGACAACATCACTTGAATCGTAGAAATGCTGCGACTGCTGAAACCGACTTCAATTGTGAGCGCCTCGAAGGGCGTATATTGCTGCCATGACTACTTACTGCGGCTAATGCTACTTCAACTGTTGCGTTGGGTGCTGTTGATGACGGTAACTGATACTGACCTATCAATGGCTGATGCGGCAACAGGGCTAGATTCAAAGATCAGTTGTGAAACAAAGCCCTGATACAGCCGCAGTCATCCGATCACCTCGATACGTCCAGCCCAATTTTGCAAGTTCCAGCCGACAATGATTCTACCGCCGCTGTTGTTGTTGACAGTACGATATAGTGCTATTGTCAGGTTGAAATGGTTCTGCTTATACCGATATTCTCTGGCTTCTTTTGTCTCTGATTAGATCTTTTCAGATCGTCAACTACCGGCTACTGATACTACGACAGCCGTTTACTGGCCGCACAATATTTCAACGCAGGATTCGCAAGTGGTGAACTTGTGCGCCGCGACATTAGGGATCTTTCGGGGTCTTTGAGTGCCGATTGCCATCGTTGACTTTTAACGCGGACGATCGGTTGATCTTCGGCGACGATAGCTCGTCGATCTGCCCACCCTCGTCGATTGACTAATTCGTATTGTCGAGTGTCACCATTTGGCTGATGATTATTTGTTCGTAGATCTAGAGGTTCAGCGGTAATTTTCTTGCTTAAGAGTATGTTTTCGATCCAGCTCATGGTGCTCAAGTGGCAACCCGTAGAAATTAAGGGTATAGCTATTTGAATGAAGAAATCGATCATGAACGTTAATTGTACAATTATATGTCTGAGCGTGGACAAAAATACACATGTGTATGTAATTTTCCCCATAGGGGAGCAACAGATGAGATCGGTTAAGAATGCGACTATGGGTAATGTGTAACATCGGAAAATTATATGATAGATTGGTCATATGGATATTTATCGTTCAATCGCAGTTGATAGCCACAGGTGTTTACAAAGAGTTTAAAAAACCAGTTCCAAATGCGTCAGCTTTGAATATTCATGTGTTGTATGTATATATATATATGCCGACAAGCTATATCGATAGCAATCAACTTTTCAACAAAATTACCAGGACGCTTCTGTGTGAAAGGAAATTGTAACCAATTGGTGTCACACCTACACAGCTTACCAATGGCGCTTGAAGCTGCGCGTAGATAAAAACGTTCCTCATAATTTCCCATTTTACACCCATCCTAGTGGTCCTCCCAGCCTGAATGATCTGTTCAATGTCTGCGCTTCAACGACGTAGCAAAGCAAATAAGTACCGATGCATGGGCAAGCATAGACAGAGGCTGACGCAGACCGGATGTTAAATAAAGAGGAAAGAGAGGCGAATGAAGGTGTTGCTCAATGTCTTCGTGAAGACGTAATAGGGAAAGTTTGGCATGATCTTGCCATGTAATAGCATCTTAGGTAGCGTTATATATATTGCAAGTGCAATCAAAATCGAGCTACACGTTACAAGCGTCTACCACCTTCTAAGCCAACTCGTCCATGGCTGCTTACTGCGGATAATAAAGTGCTTGCCTGGCGGTTATCGTTAAGACTATAACTAGTGCATACGATGAGAGATGGAAGGAGGTCTGCTCCCGACGCTCACTTCGTTATGTTCCGAACACAGGGAACAGGAAAAAGATTATTGCTATGTGGATGTTTGGATTTTTCGCCAAATATGACCAAGTTAGATCGAGACAGGGTGACTTATGTGAGCATCTCGACGCAACGGAAGTCGCCATTTTGAAAGGACTATGACCAGCTTTTATCCTTTACACATGGATTTTACTTTTCCTACGATGAGCGTTTGGTAAATGATGATTATTACTACATATACAAGTAACGTTATGCGGATATGTAATATTAACGAAATAGCTGGCATGCGTATCTTCGCCTCAAACGTATACGTAATATTTACGAACGTCGAAAAAATACTAGCGTACATGCCAGTTTTCGATAGCCCCTTTATTTCAGACAATGAGATACGTTATCATTGATTTTTACGTTATGAATAAATAACCGAAATAAAATGAAAACGAAAAACTAAAATTCAATATGTAAGAGCTCTGAGACTCGACTCCTGATACGAAACTGATGCAATAAGGGACGAAATCGCCATTCAGAACCTATTGGACTTAAGATTACTGTTAGTTATCTATAACTTCAACCGCTGTACCTACACTATATCGCATCTAGATCTCTCCTCCACGCCACAAGTTCTTGAGCTAGCGCTGATATTGAAACCTTATGGCTGGTAAAAAAAAAAGATAGGCAGCTTCATGACTGTGATCGACAGTAAGTAAGCGCTATTATTATTCAATCGAACAACTGGTTAGGGCGTTAGTCGATTTTCCAATATCAACTCAATTCTAGATAAGTTACGCATTAATGATATTAAAATTTACCAAAAAAAAGTCTCTAATCCCATTTAGGTTGCTGCTAGTGATTCTTCTATACTAGAACTTCAATCTTATTTACTATTCTGCTAATATGCCCCTGTATCAGTTTCAGCTATTTGTTATGATAAGCAGATTTTGCTGACAAAAATCCATTACTGGACCCGGCCCGAACGGAGTGTTACGTCCAGTACAGCCGCTAGGCATTCGATCAGATCCTCTGATCGGTCTCAGCGTTCATACTGACCTGCCGACAATTCAATTACTACCTATTCTTTCCGAACTACTTCGCCATTCTCGCCCAACTTTAACTTGGAATAAGTTTGATGACGGCCGAATAAACTAAATGCCAAATCACGCAGAACGTGAGCAGCAAATGATGTTTAGACGCGTACGTACTATATATAGTTCAGCTCATTAATGGGCCAACACATCCCTCTTAAATATTTGAAGTAAACAATTGCATCAGTCTCCAATTGCATCAAATCCGATACCTAAAATAGAAGAACTTAAAGTGAGTGTAGGTTCGTTTTGTATATAGGAGGAAACAAATCTCATTGTTTTAACTAACAAAGCACATCTACAAACGGCCTGCGCATCATAGACAATGCAGCCGACCACAGGCCGCAATAGTGAGGCCCCAGAAAAATACGTAGGAAAAATAACATTCGTCCTTCACCTTGTTGCAATTTGTAGCCGTGCAGGGTTTATAGCAACAGTTTCGCTGGTAACGCGTGTCGAACATGCCTTTTATATATTTTTTAGTTTGATATTTATTTGGCAAAACGTGCCACATGACCATTTTCTGTGTACGTACCAGTTTTACTGCTGGATTAAGATAGCAGACAACGGGAAAGAGATTGCGGATCTGAATAATTGAATAGTGGACGGATCAATGCGAGGGAAAATCGAAAAACAACAACAACAGCAGGAACAACAATAACAACCGCCAGCACCAGCAACACCAGCTGCTGAGTTCTACCGAGGAACATGCGCCGTATTCAACGTTTTTATATTGAAAGTCCAAGAAAACGAACCGCTACCGCTTTTGGTGAACAGGCAGAATTCTATAATTTGTGCCACTTGGTTATATATGCATCACATACATCAGCTATACAAGCTTCGTCAGACCCTACAGCGTGTTTATCTAGCGAAATAGCAATCTTAATAAGACGGAGGTCTATAAAGTGTCCCATACCATAAACGTTAGCATAATGTTGACGTTTTTTAATATTATGATGCAAAAAGTTACCTCTTTCAGAAGCAAGTCTGGTGCTATTTAAAGCAGGTGATGTGGTGACTATCTAGAAAAGTAGTTCTTCAGAAAGATGTATCTTCAGCTCACTGTTGGGCCGTTGTACTCAAGGACGGTCATGCTACAAGGTTAAGCAACATGCAGTTATTAAATTGCTTTTTATGAAGGCGGCATGGTTATATCACGTACGCTTAGTACGTCTACCAACCTTTCGATACATACTAGCCCGCGTGGACTTAAAAAAATAAGCCAGTAATAGTTACGAGTTCATAATGTCGGCTAGCGAAAAGACATCGAGCACCGTTTCATTAACGTTGTGCACGTTAAGTTATAAATATGTCTGAACGTTACTTACGTAATTTAATAGCGGCTGTGGCAAGGAACTTTATTCGCACACTGACAAACAACTGAGAGACACATGTAGATTCAGTGACGAGTACCGCAGCCGCATGAGATCTGAGGGCTCCATTTTTGAATAGATCTAAGATAATCTTTTCAGGCGGAATAAGGCCCACACCCTCAACCCCTAATTATAGATCTATTTAAAAGCTTATGTATATAACATTTTCGTGTGAATAGACATAGGTGTTTGTATATGCCATATGTTAGATACTCTTTGCTTATATAATGATAATGTAGTGGTAGAACTCAGGTTGCTTCTTTTCAGCATAATTATCGACCCGTATATATACAATGGTAGGTAAAATATAGTCTTAAAATCGGGTCATATTTAAAAATACGCGTAATTTCGTGTGTAACCTTACCACGCGTGCTTATTAGAACCGGACATACAACAGCTAAAATTTATGCACTCGTCTGATGACGAATGAAACAAAGCGAGCTGAGCCACTGCGACAGAGCGTCGGATAGCCAAGTAGTGATCGCTAGCAGCAAACGTTCAATACGTGCATCCTAACTGTGGCGTTTGAAATTTGCGCGCCAAACCCTACCTTTTCATATAAAGACGAGTACACGAACTGCGCGTCATCCGTCCAATTGACAGTTGACTATGAAGCGTCGTACTTTCAGCGGCTGCGTATGATATCGATCCGTTTCGCCGTCTTAGTGAAAAATCGTTTCTGCCTCGCCGGCTCGCCGCCAAAATACTCGCGGCGTTTGGTCGGACTTTTCGTCGGCTGATGCGACGAGGCTCGGTTGCTTGTTTCGAGAACACCTCTGAAGTTCAATGAGAAACGATGCACTGGAAAGAATCGAGTAAACGTGCAAGGGGCAGGCTGCACGCGAAAAAAGGTGAACGTTTTCGATCTATCGTCTACACCCGTCATGTTTATGTATGATAGATGGCAGGCCAGATATAGGGCATTCTTGGCCATCGGAATGAAGAAAAATGAGGCCAAAGCAACACATTCCTTCTTTTTTCTCGAGGAAAGGTTGTACCTGGATATTAAAGGCATGGATAAGGAATTCATTAAAAACACTCAGTAAAACGTATTGAAAATTCACCAAATTGTCTTGTCAATCTTATAGATCGTTTTGGACGCATATGGAGACGGCTAACAAGGGTTGGTTCTATTAGTGAAGTACCGAATCTAACTCGCAGTAGATGGCCGATACGGTAGTCTTGGGCTGGTGGTGGTAAAGGAGGACTTTCGTTGTTGACACCCCTTACAACGATATTGGTGTGTTGATCTTAGTGTGAATACTGCTACAACTACCATTGTTACACTGGACTACGACAATAAAATATGTTCATTTTCTCATCTATAGAACATCTGTACAGAAAGCACCGTCCATTTATAAGACATCGATTAGATACTACTGACCTGAGATTGGTGGTACCGAGGCACATAAATGCCCAACAAATGGCAATGCTACAGTAGTTGGCAACTTAGCCATCAAAATACCGCTCGTAAATCATTTATTTCTGCGATCGCATGGCGTAACGACGAAGCTTATTTCGTAACAATGGATGAGAGGACCCAAAGAAAAACAATAACAAAAGACACTCAGCGATTGATTACCCTCGAACAATTTCCTTTATCTCACAGCATTTTCCGGCATTCAGTTAAACAATACGCCGGTTTTATTTTTGTTTAAGCGATTTCCTCTATTATTCATTTTTATCACTTGTTATCGATCATGGAGAATCTGTCGAAAGAAAATCTGCGGGGCCGACCGGCTGGATAGCGTGGCGGCCATGTTTGTTGCGGAATCATGAAATCAGAAGAGCCCCTGCAAGTGCTAAAAATCTAACGCATTCTGGCTATATACAATCAGTGATAGTGGGAATCCGTAGGAACGACGCTAATACATAGTAACAACAGAGTTAAGAGCACTACTGGCAGGGGCATTAAGATGTTTGGTAAAAGGTTTCGGAGAAGGGATGAAAAGTTGGACAATGATACAACAAGCACCGTTCCGCTTAGGGTTTCAGTTGCATTGTGTGCGCGCGTACACACGCTGTGTGGTCATTTCGTTTGTCTTCTACAAAACATCTACTATGTACGCACGAATTCGGCCATCTCATATTTGAAGGTCCTCCTCGGGACATACGTTTACAACAAAGTGCGGAATGGAGACAATAACTCTGATCAGTTTTTTTGCAGAGAACGAGCTTCACTATGCTCGGCATGTCTAGCCTTTGATTGCGTCTTACAAAGTCGTGAAGGTCGAAAAGCAACAGATGTAACAAATGAAGGTAAACACTAATAATTCTATTTCCATTATTTGTGTATACGAAAATTGGCAATGAGCTCTAAAATTTTTGGGTTTCATTACAATAAAGATCCATTGCACAGGATCTGAACAAGCATCTGAATTGGGATCTGACATCACGAATGGAGTGGGCTGTTGCAAGCCTAACGACGTTCAATGAAATCACGCGATAGCGCTAGAAGTCCCAATAAATATCTGACAAAAAAAAAAAAAACTATATTAAATAATTTTCTTCTTTCAACTTGTGTACCCTCTTATAAAAGCAGACCTATGATAGGGGCTTCAAATCTTTGGGAAGTAGATCATGGGCTTATTTCGACGTTTCCGCTACGTTTCTAAGTCGTGTTCAAATATGCGGAGACTAATATTTAATGTCCTATGATGATGTACTAATATGTGCTTCTGTGAATACGTTATAAATAGATCCTCTTTTGACGCGCTCTGTATAAACATGTTCGATCGAAAAGCGAGCACAAAATTAGCAGGTACCAAGTAATAAGCAAATAAATCAATGCTCGTCGACAGTGAAAGAGGAAATTATACTTCAACATGGCTGAGTCTTCTATTCACCCCCTGCAGCAAACAGATAGGCTTAGAAGAACGTATTATTGCATAATTACATCTCACCATAAAGATTCGAGCAAGTTTTAGTGACGTCACCGATGCTGTCGTCCCTTTGTAGCGTCCGTATTTACCTAGCTGAATTGACCGACGTTATCGTAATTTCTGTCACTATGCTCTTCACTATGTATCTTTATGATCATATTATTAATTTCTGTGGTCTTGCCGAGCTTCTTCGCAATATTATGCGTCGTTTACTGGTGAAACCCCGTTTAAGCTGATGACATCAACGCAGTAAGAACGAAGCTACGCTTCAGGAATTAATGATGAAGCCAAGCCAACGATCGACATGCGGTTGGAGCAAACCATAGTAACTATTTAGGATAACAAAGCATTCAACAGAAAGGAACGACAAATATATCAGATTGTCGAAATCACAAAACTCAATGTTTCAAAAAAATTCGTGTTAATATATATAAATAACACTTTCACTTGTTCTTTCAAGGCTGTGATCGAATAGTTGAGGCCTGAGATTATGATTTTCTATCAATCCGGGCAATCAAATCAACCTCACTAAGCAGTGATTGATAAACAAAAAAATTCACGAGACCATCAGGCAAAGTAAACCTTAATAAACCTATGAACAATTTTCAGAGCCACCACAGGTGGCTGGTTTTTCGTACGTTCGATCTCTGCATTTACTGGAACAAGTGCGCCAGTTGCTCTATAACCGACGCCGATAAAGGCGACGATAAAGCGGCTCATTCATCGTTTACGTATTGATGTATTCCTTTGAAAGATTAGATACGAGATCATCTTAAAGCTAGCTCTAGCTTGCTACTAACTGACAGCTGATATCCAGCAGCTGCATCATAAGCCGTCTTGAAATCGAAACGCAAACGATCTGAATGCTAGATATTAAAAACAAAAACACAACCTCAAGTCAAGCCCAGTCCATTTAAATGCCGACACGATAACGATAAAAGGTGCCCTTTTGGTTCATCATTTACCAGTTCCTGGACGCTCTGTAAAGCCAAATGGTGCACACCTAAATCAAAGGAAGACTCGCGAAAGAGCGTACGTTATTCACACTGAACTTCGTTTGAGAAGCCAGCGCTAAGGTACACCTTATTTTGACGGCACAATTACGAACTAGCTTCCTCTTGACATTGATACCACAAACGGTGAAGTTGACAGTGCTGCGGGCAGCATCGTTAAATAAGAGTATTTTTACACCGCACGGACTCGATTACAAAATACTGACACGTCTCACCGATATACGACTACTCGTATATGTGCATGTATACGTTTGTTTTGTTTCTGAGTGTTTTTTTTTTTCGGTCATCGTAGAAATGACGAAATAATGCAGCGACGGGATGCTTCGGGCGAAAGGATAACGATGTCTGTCAAAAGTATAGCAAGAGGATTAAAATCATCGAAACGAACGTAGCTGCTTTTTTTTGTGTATATATATATATATATATATATATATATACATACATTTACGGGACTCGAGGAAAATGCATGGGCGACTACTGCAATTCCCGAGACAGAAATTAGAATAAAATAGATCATTATAAATATGTAAAATTGTACACTAAAGCAGCTCAATCACGCGATCATAATGAACAAAAAACGGGTTGAAAGCAGTAGCACTCTGTTGCGCTGCCGTTTACTGTGACTAGAACAAATGTAGACGCTATGAGAAACCATGAAAAAATAGGCGTTGTATTAAATCAAATATCAATGCTAACTTATGAATCAGTGAACGTGGGTGGCACGAAAACTTACCGTCAATCATCGGAAAACAGTAAATTGTAAGGTTGGCATGGGGATTATTGAAGACACACAGTAACCAGGGATCGGTAGAAATCTCGGGAACCGGTAAGGCGAGGTATTATTCAATCAAGTCACGTCTCGACCGACCATGTTTATTGCAATATCGAACGGCATTCCGGTAGAAAGCTTTCATCGGATATCTCATACGTATCTCTTTATAATATTTTTTGTACATTCGCCAGTGCTTAGAAGCGTCACTCCTATTTTCTCACATTAAAAGTAAATATGGTACGCGGAAAACCTCTGCCTGTAGGGAATTAAAATTATCGGAACACATCGAAGTCCTAATCACCATGGCAGGAATACTTCTAGCGAGTACTATTTTTTTTAGTTGAAATACAAACTATTTTGAATTATTATTCTCGTAGTGCTATTTTTCTAGATAACATATACGTTTTCAGTTACTCTTCATTTTCTACAACGCTAAAAGCAAAAAAAAAAAGCTTGCCAAAGTTTTCGCGATGGCTGATAATTAACGTGAACTTGTAGGGTGGACGTAACCATGTCCAGTGTCAATTTGTCGTCATTATGTACCACTGCCTACGAACAGGTGCAGCTGCTATAAGCAATACTGTACCAAAGATTTTTTTAAAATTAAGTACTTCAAAGCGAAGTTTCTCGAAATCTAGTGTGCGATATTTTTACCTCCCGTTTGCAATTTTGCGTTTAAGTTACCTTCACCTTATTAAATGAAAGCATGCTAAAAAGGCTTATGACTTGATGAATAGATAGGACGCGAACGAGCCTTGGGAGCAAGTTGCAACAGCTGACTGTGGAGCTCACAAGTTATCTTTAAATTCGTAAATATCTAACATGCAACAACCTAGAGTAACCCCGAAACTTTATGCTATCAGAATTTAACACATTTCACTGAGAGGCTGGAAAAACACTATCGGAAAATAGAGCGTGCTGCACGACCACGGATTTCGCCTACTCAAAATGGGCTATCTACTGAATCAGGGGCAGAAAAATTTTCAAAAATATCCATTTTCCAAAACAGATCCCACGAATGAGATTACCGTTTATAATTTTATCGAAGGTATTGATCGAAGATAATCGACGATGAGTTTCTGCTATTTATTATGTACTGAAATGTGTATTAAAAGAACGTGTATCATGCATTTCTACAGAATTATTTACACCTGTCTATAGGTCGTAGCTCACCTATCGCAATTCTACAAATTTAAGAATTTCCTATGTTATTATGTATCGTACAGAGATAACATACGATTTCATGCTCATAGTATTAAATCTTAAAAGTCATACTTTTCTGCAATTAATGGCAAGACATAATCGTTTACTCTATTTATAGTGAGATTGCAGCACGAACTCTTGATGCCGCTCTGTATTCTTTATTCTCAGCGCGTCCTAAGTAATGAACAGACCATAATTTTTTTAAAATTTCGCCTAGTTACCTTAAGAACTTTCTGCGATTTATGCAAAAAAAAATTCACCGCATGAAACAATCTTTGTTATAGATGTATTAAGACAGAGCACAAGGGTTCTCCGACTGGAAGTCATCAGGGTTTCAACTTATGCGAGCATACGATGCGATGGCTTGTGTTGTCTACGGTATCCGGTCTGCCACTACGGGTCATTCAGTAGAGCATATCTTAGCCCGACGAAATGTTCTATAAATAACAAATGAACCATAAAACAATTTTCTCTGTTTGTCGATTTAATGGCCCGAGTTAGAATCAGGACATCCGTGTGCGCGTGGTCTGGATGGTGCTACCGAAATCGTGCATAAGACGTAATATATACGATAAACTGGTCTGCCTTACCCTGTATTGTGCGCTTCTTTGTTGATCGTTGACACGTTTAATGACAACGGTTCCAGGAATGGTGATACGTAATTTTAAATTATTCTCTGCAGAACTTAACTGAAGGTGAAATACTTTGGGTATGACCTCTATGTAGATTTGGAATTTACAAACATTGATGAGTTATTTTAACTCGTAAAAATTTTTCCCGAATCTCTAAAGGCTAAAAGTCTCAAAAAAGCGTACGCTTACGTACGCTTGTTTGGAGTTTCGAAGTGAAGTAATGTTACGGAGACATATCTTGACCCCGTTCGCAGAATTACCACAAGCTGGCCTTTACGTGTTACGCAAACTAGTTGATCGTGCACAATATACTATTAACTATGAACTAATTTTGACCATGCGACTGCAAAGACTTTTTCTTAGAAGAAACCCTTCACAGAATATGGTTCCCCTTTCAGAATGTGCTATATTTCTCAAGTCCATCCACATGCGGCAGTGCCATTATCTGTCTGTATCTGAAACTTTCGTTTATGAAAACGGCCCACTGAAGGAGGAGTGAAAATATTATA
>NW_019215286.1:0-17612 GCF_002532875.2 Varroa jacobsoni | reverse complement strand
GTCGAGACGAGGATACATAGGCATTTTGACGAAAATTTTCAAAAGTATATATATGCCGTATAGTACGATGCGGAGTGACATTGGTTTCTTAGAGAAGTATCACAGTAGAGAACATGGCAATATACAATGAAAACTAGAAATGCTTATGAATAGAGTAATTTTCATCTTGGCAGCACATATCACCATAAAAGTGAATGATTTTTGTGGGTGATTTATAGTGGCTTGTTGCTATCCAAGACACAGGTTGTTTCGCAACACGTACTTCTCTGGCCTCCAACGTAGGATATCAGTCGTCGTGAGCATTCTGCTACTGGTTCCACGTCGCCATTTCCAGTATTCCGTACGTCGTATCTGCATCGGTGTTTCATGAGGGTAGTGAGCCGCTCCTTTTGATTTAGTTTAGTCGAGCCAACCAAGCAGGGTCGTTTGATTTTAACAAAGGTTAAATGCCAATGTTCATACCTACCGCCTGCATACCATCTCGTTCTAACTAGTTTAAGAGCACGGATCTAGGGATACGCACGACCATTATATAATACCGTTTACATACATAAATGGAAAAGTTTAAAAGTGTACATGCCGATGTGTTAGTTCTTTTTCTTGGTCTAAAAACTAGCTTAACTAAATGATTCTTAGCTTAAAACGCATTAACAATGAAAAATAAATATTGGCTAATTTGAAAATATGTTAGCTTGAAATAGTGTACGAAAAGTCTATTTATATATAATATTTGTAGGAGCTGCGCGAAATTAGTATAATAATAATATTCGGCATCAATGAAGGCTTGACGGGACTCGTTACTGAGAATTATTTAGAAATATCTAATTTCTGCCAATACATCCTTATTGACCTACTTCGGATCACTTAGCCGATGCATATATTTTTACAGACGTGTCCATCGATAACCACATAGGAAATCTGCCATGTTAAACTACGCGATCAAGTGTACTGAATTATGGATCTAAATATCTGTAGATGACTCAAATATCTGCGATCCAATGATTTTTCCTGAATGACCAAATGAGCATTCAATAGACTTTTAGTCTTCCGATATGGTCTCTAGAAGGAGTCATCAAGTAATTCGCACGTTTGTCCTTTGATATGCCAAAAACGTCCTACGGCGCAGTAGGACATTACCATGTGCTGCCAATATCCATTAAAGGAAGAAGAGTAGTGCTACATTTTTATTTTGTATGTCACTATCTCACCTTTGAGCATAAACGATATAATATTATAAACCCTTGCAGGGATTGTTTTTTGCAATCACACGTCCACCTAAGGATGCTCTCTCTCAATAAGCTGTTTGTACAGGAAACGTAATCGAAATGTACGAATAGCTTCGCCAGCACTATTTTTCGCTTGTATTTTTTTTTCCCGTTCATCATTGTAGGACTTGCCAAGCACGTTCTCCACCCTCAACGACCTGACCGTACTCGGATTACGTGACTGTGGACGAAACATGCCGGAGCATTTTTTCTGCTCCTTCCCTAAGCCGATAGCACAAGCAGCGTAGGCACGACCGACCGTCAGGCCCAACGCGACTGGGCCGTTTACGATGGCCATCAAGTCCAATAACAACGTCATCAATGATTATAACAGCAGTGACGCAAATTCTAGCACTCCCGTTATACAGTCCGCCAATTCGGCCTCGTTTGTTTTCTGGGTGCGGGTGAAGAAGGTCAATCAATTCGTCTAGATGTTTCTTGTTGCAGTTACAATGGGAAACGGACGCACAATGGAATGTTGAAATGGCAATTGGACCATCGTAAGGTAGGTCAAGGACTTCAAACCCAGTAAGGTACAAGAAATGAGGTAGTTGTCAGCCATTAAGGAGGCAGGAGAAGAAGCTGCACCTATAGCTTTCTGATAGGTACTATTCACAGGCAACTAGCAGCTAAATCTTCTGTGTAGGTCTATCCCATTATTAATATCTTAGCTAAACAGTAACATCTCAACTTCTCTGAGGATGGAAACGTAAGGCAGAGGGATTATATTGCTCGCGTTTAGTTACCAAACAACTTACTAGGTCGGACGATAGTAGTAACTCGCTATTAGTCCGGAGGCGGTCCGGTGCAACCCCTCTCTATAGTCAATTCATAGAGACGGGTTCATTTGAGGTAAACATGGATATCTCTTGGCAAGTAAATCTAGTTCTTAGAACGCAAACCTACATTTAGCGATCACATGGTGGCACAGTCCTGTACTCCTACTAGCCTCTATGCACTATCGGTCGATCAGAACGTAGAACAGAAAGTGGTGATGCTAATAAAAGACCGCAGCGAAATGACAAAAAGCTATAGCCAACAGAAAAAAACAGACATTACAAGTCAAAAAATTCTAAAAGTCGGCAAATAAAATGCACATAAAGGCGAAAAATGCTTTTCTTTCGTGTAGCATGCGTTTCGTATGTTGAAAACAAAGCGTGACTTCCCATTTGCAGAGACGCATATTTTAGGAAGTGATCGATATATGGTATAGATGTTGCATTTAGCCGAAGGAGTTTTGCCCCATTAAATACTTTATCCTTAAGCAAATCAGATCTGGCCAATCTGCCACGAAAGTTAGCTTCTCGGAAGCCGAACTGCGAACTACCCGTTAATATGTACATATTTATGTATATAAGTAATGGTACCTGGCCCAAAATTAGGCCTACAAAGTGACTGTGTGAGCAGTGCAGCAAGAGAAAGCATCACCCAGTTTTCACGGCTAGATGCAATGTGGCCGTCAGTACGTCGTTATTATTCTAATAAACTTCAGAGCTTTCTCAGTATAGTCTAAATAAGAATTGCGTTGCTGAGGTTGAACATACTGGTGAATAGTCAGTCATGACCGTTATTGCCTCTAGAAAATAGGCAAGATATTCACTAAGTAGACGCAGGCAAACATAGTAAAATAAGATAACGAATAGACTACCGGAACTTTTACTACTAAAAAACGAATTAACTACTTCCAGTGAGAAAGTCGTTTAGTTCTGCTTCTATAGGGATCAAGGGGCTGTCGCCATTCGACCTTTGCATTTGACGTACACATAACATCCGCTCGTTCGTGGCTAAAAACACCTGAACTTAGGAAGTTAATCATCCGTCATTTGCGAATAATCTATACAAAAGTATATGTAGTGTACAGAGGGCTATCCGGCCTTACGTTATTACTAACCCAATGGAGTTCCGGCCTGTTCGGTCGGAACGCACGCCTTAAATACGTTCAGCTCGTTTGATACTCCGTTGTACCAAGCCCAACACAACTGCAGCTGACGCTTTTGTTCCATGGCAGTTTTCTCGTTCAGGTTCTTTTATCAGCAGAAAGGTAAGAAAATCTTGTAGAATCTTGTAAAAACATTGTCCGAACCATTCCGTTGCTTCGTAGCGTTATGCTAAATCCTTCTTTTTTTGGCTCTCCCATTTTCTTGCTTCGACTGCTCAGTTACGTTAGTTCAGGAATTTAATTAGTATTATTCTGTCCTAGTGACCCTTATGTCCTGAAGCGTGTACCTGTCACTATTATTTCATTGTGATACTCTTGATTCGTCACCCCCTTACTGTTCTTCCGCCGTCCGACTGTGAGAACTTAATTTTCTACATTTAGGTTAATATTAGATCGCTTGAGAAACCATTTAAATGAACAATGTCAAAAAATAATTTTTCTCAGAATTCGACCGTTAGCTGGAGCTAGCTGCGCAATTACAGCCCATATTCGAACCCATAGGGGGAATTAGAAAAACAATTTTTCAACAATCTTATTTTCTACCTCATGTTTAGAATTTACGAAATTAACTAATAGCTGCTTCTAATAATAGTGAATTTTCAATGCAGAAATTCATATCTGTTTTCGAGTGGAGGGTGTCTACTGCCAGCTGAGTTACCCAGATAAGTACCGATAAGGTGCCAATGCCTTTTGCTTTTTTACAAAACCTTTAGCCATTCTAAGACCTTACAGCCTTGGTAGTTTTACCCTGTTAAGTAGTTAGATAACTTTAACGAATCCTAATATTGCTAGTATTCCGATTATAATATGTATATATAGAAGTCCTGAAGAACTGTTGCATGTTGATAAGCCCATTGAGAGCAGCATTAGTTACGCCGTGAACGGTGCCTGTCATCCGGATGATCAGGACGCAGTTAGCGATAACCTTGTTGAATTTCTTTGTTAATTTTATTTACTCTCCTCTCGATACTGAAGGGCGGCCGCATGCAGGAGAGGCGTTATAACAGAAGTACAGCCAAAAGCGATAAAAGGCATATTTTTTCTCCTGATGTTTAATTGGACACCTTCGGCGGACGACATGGTCCTCTTGTCACACGGTTTTTAAACGGGACTGTTTATAGAACGGGCTCGCAATGCAACCTGATTTTTGGTAACAAAAAATGAAATTACGTGTGCTTCATGGATATCTGTGTTAATCGGATGGCAGTATATTGACGTTGATTGAAACCGAAATCTCCAGGTAATCTTTTCATCGAAAAGCTGATGAGCGGTAACCTTGCATTGGAGGTTGCTTCGTCAGTCAGTCAACATCCCTGAATAAATCAATAGTCCTAGAGGATTTTATCAAGCCTGTCCTTAAATATGAAAGGCTTCAAGAAATGGCTTTAGTGAAGCGACCATTTACATTTCTAAAATAATTTGTATATCTATAGGAATATCTGAATCTTGCATATATTTTCCATTGATAATAATAACATTTACTGATAAATGGCTTATCTCTGTTTCAGTAAAAGCTAGTTTGTTTACATTTGTAAATGAAGATGTATATTTAGTGAATAATAGTAGAGTTAACCTGTTAAAATTATTTATCTATAACGAAGATTAAGGTTTATTGTAGTCCTTATCTCGGATAGTTTTTATTCAATACACACATACATTTTATTGTCTTCGTTGAGCCTTACGTTTAAAATGCTCAAATGTACATAATCGTCTATCTGATTTTGCTTCGACTACAAGTAATGCTTATAGAGTTGTGACCGGTCTACCTTAACATAAGATGTTTAAATCCTTCGTAAAAATAGATAAAAAAAAACCGGCTGGCTGGATCAACTGACCAGCATTTTGATGTTTTGTACTATTGCAGTCAGCTGTTCTAGACCTCTTGGATGCGATGGACGTTATATGGCCTCCTGGTAGAGGTGCAGCCACTCCTCTAGGTGCAGTTTACGCCTACGCAAGATCGCATGACAGAGTTGGAGCTAACGGGCCAGTATCGAAATGACTAATACTTCGGTGTTCAAGTTAGCAACGGTGTCTATTGAAGACTTGGGCGTGAAGCGTCTTGCCGTTGTAAACGATTCAAACAAGAGGAATCTCTGAAAATGCTCAGGGAAACGCGATAGTTTTATGACAAGCTATCGGAAGTCCTTCGAGTCGGCTCGTATATTGGAACCTGCATGTCAATGAATCATTTGTCAGAGATGTGTTACGGGCATTTCGGTGAAGATGATCTGATGCGGAGTTAGGACGACAGTTGGGTGACCCATTTTTGTGAACGAACTCTTAATTCGGAACGCCTTCAAGTAAAGGTGGACAGTTACCAGGTTTAAGGTTTTCCTTAATATTTCCACTTACCGTTGGAAGCCAAAGCACACCAGGGCATACACTGTGACTATCAAATGCTAACTGATATTCCGATTTAGAACGTATCGACAAATAGAAACACCACTACTCCTAGCAGTGCATGAAACGAAAGGAATCCGGGAGCAACAAACAACACGAACTTTTCTGACCTGTTAAGTTAGTTTGTCGTTTTTAGCTAACAAGTGATATGTTCATTCATTATTATTGTAATTAACCCTTTTGGTGACCCCTCAAGCCTTCAACAAGTCACTGTCTTCTCCGTAGAATGTGAACTAGAGGAATAATTACCGCTTCAATGAAGTAAGCGTCGATGCGACTGCTTTGATTTCTACTATTTTTCAGCATATGTGGTAGAATTAGCCAATAACTTACCAAATACTGTTTGATTCTAATCTGTGTACATCCATATAATTATTCGACTACAATTTCTAAGTAATGTAAGCAAATGATAATGAGCAAACTTTTGTCAATTTCAATTCGACTAATAATAATAATAATAATAAGATAATCCATGCTTAAGTTAACAGCCTCCTGAAAATGGTAGGCCTCCAGCAGACTCCGCGAACGAACTGACGAACGAAGCTCGAAGATAATCCTTCTTGCAATTTTTTCGTTTCATTGTTGTAGCTACGGTGTAATTAGTCACTTATAGTTCGCCAGCCTATTCCAGTATATAGTGCAGGTCTCAGCCTTGAAGAAAGAACTTCTCCTAGAAGTTCTTTCTTCAAGAAGATCTTCTCTACCGATAGCCACCGCGCTCCCCAAACTTTTGCTTACTAGCGTGTATAGGGTATTAACATATGTTATTGAAAGTGCAGTATACACGACCGTATGGACACATGACTTGTCTACTAGTCCTCGATCTTTCGCAGCGTACGTATAACGTACGGTAGTAGATCGTTTATTCTTTCGATTTTCTATTGAAGGACACTACAAATAGGCCTTGTACCTGTTTTGTTTCTGGTATCCTGGCTTTCGTCATTCATACCACGCAAGTGCTTCTTTGCGCCACCGCTCCGTCTTGCCTCTGCCTACCTACACCGCCCATAGAAAAATATGTGCCAACGCTGTCATATCGTTTGGCGACGGACGAAGTCCTTTCATGGCTGCTGCTAGAAGGAATGACCATCGGTAATGGCTCCTCTGATCCGTCACATACGCTTGAATGTGACAGTTTCCTCGAAGGAGTGGCTCCTGTCAGTAGGGAACGGACCAGTAAAATCCAACAGTAAACAAAAGTTTGTTCTGAATAGCGAATCAGTGTGTCTGCAGTGTGATTATGACATTTACGCTATCTTTATAGACCCATTTATAATGATCGTATCCGATGAATGGAGTAAAAAAACAATCTAGTTCTTCGTGAGGGACGCAACAAGTCTCGAGAGGTAAAATTTACTTAACTCAACTGTAATACTGTTACGGATACGGATGCTATATGCTGTAATATTGAATGAAAAGCAGGGATCGTGCTTGCAATACTGCAGTGCTTCTTTGTTCTACCAGTGCATCATGAGTTATGGGGTGCTAGGATGCAGTCGCCTGCCTGCCTACCTACAAGTTGATTGCTTTGTTGGCAATTATTCAGGTAAGCTGAGTTAGTTATAGCATGAATATAAAATCAAATATTTGCGAGTTTTAATAGGTTTCCTGTACGCTCTCGTGCAAGCAAGCTTTCATTTGAGCTCACTGGACACCTTTAAAAAGGTACAGAGTTTAATTATGATGAGCTATTTAAACTAGTGTCTAAGGTATTATGGTTCAGAGGGAATTTAAACAAGATACCAATAAATTATGCGCTGTGAATAGTTTAGAAATTTTTAGGAACTTCGGCCGGATCCCGCTAGATTGTAAACTAATTTTCTCTGTCAATCGTAGCGAGGGTTTCCTATATGACACTTTTGTTTTTTCGCATAAGTTGCGTAGTATTAAAGTACACTGTTTGAAATTATAGTTTTCTGGAAAATAAACGAACAGAATCACCATTAGTTGGAAGTAGAGATATGCCGCTGTTTCCAGAAAAATATAGAACCTGTCGCAGTAGCCTTTTCGAAGTGGAAGCTTTCCATCCAGGAATAAGCGTATAGAGCCATTGTGCGACGCATATTGGTAAATAGTTGTTATATCAAAGTTAACAAACATAGATGGGGTGTAGATACAAACATGTCTAATACTGAAGACATTGTAAAAGTATTGTTTTTTCACCTATTTTTTTAGTTTTTAAGAACGTTTTTTTCTTTAGCGTGTACATGCTTTCCATTACACATTAGTACGCCTTTCATTCTACAAACAATATGCCAATTTGGACTAAATTAGAGGTGTCCGAATAATAAGCTTAGCATGCAACAAATACAATCGCCACATTGAGGTAACATGCTCAAACAAAAAATAACATTGCTTCAATAGATTTCAGTAGACTACGTTATAATCAATAATATTTTTTTCTGGACAAAATTACGCTTTGTTATAATGGGACAGAACGCCTTGGGATTGAACGCGATTCAAAACGATAACGTGCGGTAGGGTTTCGGAGGCTAATTAGATGGACATGTTTAGTATACGGATTTGCGTACGATTATTCTTAAATCATTCAAGCCGAAGATCAGCCCTAATAAACAGCATCTTCTCCTATCTGATTTCATTGACGAAGAAAGAGCACGTTATCATAAGGTATACGTATATATACGTATATTGATTTTTTTTACATATTTTTTCTGCCAACGCCATAATGTAGAGTTTCTGCCGTTTAGTGGTGAACAATTGTTACAAATGAGTTTTCAATCCTTCATTAAATCCAAATAACCTCCAGAAAGACCGAAACAGATGGTAGTATGATGGTGCGCGATCCGGGCTATACGCCATATGCATTAAAATGTCCCGTCGATAATTCCGTCAATTATTGTTATATATATATGTGGCTTGGTATTGTCATGGTGAAAAATATGCCCTTTTTTAATTACTAGTTTTGGCTGTTTTTTTTAATGGCTTGACATCGTCTTATTAGTTGTTAAGAATAGAGATTTTAGGATAGAGGAATAGAGAAATACCAGGCGGTATCGGTCTACACCGCACGATTCCTTCCCAACCCTACCAAATATCTAGCATCATCATCTTCTTTGGCGTCAATCTTAGCTTTGCCATAGATTGTGAAGCAATTTTGATCTTTTTTGAAGGTGGTTCGATTCGTCTGGTATTCAGACATTGGGCTGTTTTTTTTTTTTGCAACCGGCTTTCTTCAAGTAGTTTAAAATTGTTCGATAGTGAGTGAGTGATTGATTCTTCGGCTATATCATGGCTACACATGTATCGGTCTTGCTCAGCGTTACAATAATTGCCTCAACTCTTGCGTAACCGGTCGAGGAGCATCTCGCATATCGAAATTTCCATAACGAAAGCGGAAGAACCACCTTTCGTCCAATAACGCATCTTGACCTTAAACGCGCCTGGACAAAACCTGTGCCTTTATCGCGACAAAATATAGCGAATCTTCGCATAATCTTATATTAAATCTTCAAGAAAAATATTTAAGCAACGTTAAACCCATACTACTGCCAAATGTTGGTTTTTAAATGTCTGCAACGCCGATTCGACGGGATTCATTTATCTACAGTACGTCGTACAATACACATATATGAAAAGTGTTTACCTGTACGAAACTGGAAAAAAACATGAAATGATCTAAGTCCAAAATGTCAGTCATTGTCCTACTGGTTTAGGTTAGGCTGTATGTTTACCACATAAACACAGTGAATCTTTCCGGGTCTTTTCCCACGACCTACGTTTTCAGAATTTTTCAAATTAACTGATGTCAGCGTTTATAATTTTCACTGTTATTTCCGGATCGCTCGCAAATTGATTTGTCTGTAGATGTTCGTGGAGGCATATGCCACAGGCTAATGGCCGGACCTTTCGTACGTCATGGTACACTTATTCAAAACTACGTTGAGTTTATAATATACTTTGTAGTAGATTACCATATATTATTATGCTTAGCTCATGACTATATGTGTAAAATACAGTGAGTTGCATGTAGCAGTTTCGCTTTTCTCCATTTTGGCCCCGTCGTTATTTCGCCTTCCACATATAGTAGTACATCACTGTGAAGTCTGCCAGATTTGATTGTCTTGAGGTTTGCTAAGACCAACGCAAGCGGTATCACGAAGCGTTTTTTTCTTCCATTTAAAATTGAAGTACGCGAGTCCCTTAGGGAAAATTACTTTTTTGCGTTACGTCAATTGCCGAGGAGCCTAGGTCGAAATCCTTCTTTCAGAAGAACAACACTTTGCGCATATGTGATTTGCCTATGGGTTTTTGATTACAATATGGTAAGACACATAGCTATTTCAGTGTTGATTGGCTGTAACGTTGGGACTTCTTCGTGCTTGCGTGTAACAAGGGCGAAGGCCTGCTGACCACAACCTCATCGTGAGCTAGCCGTCATCCGTAGCCAATCATATAGCTGAATAACTTGATTGTATACCAGCTTCAAATGTCGACAACTGTGTGTTCAAGGTTATATCATGATTGCAATAGCATTACTATAATGACATCAATAGCAAAGTCTTTGGCTGTAAGGCCAAAGGCTAAAAATGTTTGTCTAAGCCCTATCCCACTACTCTAGATGCTGCTTAGCCCAGTGAGTCTAAATGTTCTGCTTGGTCTCAGGCTCCACCAACATTGTTTACCTTAAAAACTTTCAAGTTATTCATATGAGTGACGTCTTTAGGCTTCATGACGAAACCTCACTGTGTAGTAGGGGATATCGGTTTTTCTGCCTGAGTTCGATGCAATGCAGTCTTAGTGTCAGTGCTGACTAACCGTATCCGTTTTGCCAACGAATTTACTATCGTTGCTATACCATGTTGCTATTACGATTATAAACATTTCGAAGGTTCGAAAATGACCGTATATTCAGGACAAAGGTGGCTGTGTCAGTGTACATTTGAAAAAATAAACAGTTATAGAATATATTCATTAATTATAACAGGGCATTCCGCTATTGTGTCATTCGTAAGCACTAACAAAAGGTCGAATTGGAAGCATCGCTTGCAAAGAGTAGCTGTGTAGTCATATATTTATCATTGTAGGTAGTTCATCAGAATATACAATGCTAACGGAATAGTAGCTGTTAATTATTAATATCTTTGGTAATTAATATAACATCGAACAGTGTTACAGTAATGACCAACAAGTGGCCATTCAACTTCTCGATGGCCTTGTTCGGCCATTATCTCCATGCGCAAAGGGTAAAACGTGCGATCCATGTCACCGGCCCCGACATAAACGACGGAAGTTCAATTAGGCGGGTGCGTGTGTGATATTTACTAGATAGGCTAGCTGTGGAACTAGATTCACCCAGGGACTGGGTAAATCTAGTTCCACAGCATCGATGGGCTTACAGTTGTAGATTATTTGAAAAACTGGCCCTTTCGTATTTTGCACCTCTACTAGACGAGTTCCCGATCTGGGGACCCAGTGTAGATGAAAACGTCTAACAGTTCAATATTGCCCTCACTGAGTTCGTCGACCTCGGAATACGAAATAGCGCGGTTACCTGTTTAGCTGACTATCATATATAGGCTTATTTTTTTGTGTGAATCTACCTGCTATCATCATGCGTCGTCGAATCTCTAACAGAAGAACAATCATCTGTTGCCCTACCCTGACATAGGTTCTATTTTACTCAATTCAGTTGGTTATTACCGTGGACTGTCTGTGCGTCGAAACCTCTTCCATTAGCTACGGCATTTTTTATGGCGTTTAACACCTCCAAGGTATGCCGACAGATAGAACCTTACAATAGAGGTGCTAGATATAAAGCCAACTAGTACGATCTATGTACTGTCACTCGCTTTTTCTTTCCTCTGCTAAAGGATTACATTCAATGAACGTTCCTTTGAACAATGCTGTCTTTCACTTACGTTACAATTAAGTTATTTCAGCGTCATTTATTAGCATAGCCTGTACGTACACGATGTGGTTGAAAACGTGATAGCGCTGACAAGTGCGTGAGGCATTTATATAAAACACGTTCTTATTCACGCTTCTTGCTCGGTGGTACGATTGTATTTTTGTTTTACCTTGTAGATATAAAGAACGCGAGCTTTTTTTTTTAAAACTCTTCATTTTAGTTATTTGAAGATCGCTTCGGCGATCGGAAGGAGCTACGATCAGCCAATAACAGCCTCGGCAATAATCCTTGCTATACCGATGCTTGTCACATAGTTGACTGCGCCTAACGCTGAAGTTTAATGTTTGTATAGTTCTTAGAGCAGTATAGAAAATGTACAGAGTATATTTCGCGGGTAGTTCATTGTATGGCTTACGCAGTTAATTTAGCTGCTAGCCAATGTCATGTTGTGTATTTGTGGATTCATATGTAAGCGATAAAGATACAGTGTCCTGGGACAATATCTTATCAATTGCGCCGATAAGAGCAACTCCCCTGCCGGTTGCAGGCCCTCTTTTTAAGCTGCATAATTCAACCAAAGTAATGGCCGTATTGCATTTTTTTTTTCGGAAATTTATAACAATGCAACCTTTAACAAATCTATAATAGATAGAAGCATGATAATATGGAACGAATATTCTTGACGAAACTTAGCTGTTCTTATGTAAAAGAAATTTTCTTACATGTGCTTGTTGGAGGCCATTGTTGACCCACTGCAACTAGAGTCTGATTATTGATTCACCTGAAAATATATGTGTAGGCGCATTGCCTTCCGCATGTAAAAACACCCATTGGCTTCGTGTATAAATCTTTTGTCCGGACACACTGCGTGCCTAACTGCCCTTTAAGGGCGGTTATCTAGACATTCGTTACTGTTATTGAAGCATTGCTTCTTTATTCGTGAACTGCTCATGCAGGAAAAAAAACCAGACATATTGAATGGCTTCGACCTTGTCTTCAATAAGCCCATGCACGATATGGTGGTGATAGAGGGGGAATTTTATTAAGAGATGAGTATTTTATTAAGCGAGAATGATTAAATAAAGTGGAACAAAAGGAGCAAACACGGCATGGTAACGTTAATATCAAGTGTCGGATAGACCACTGCCATATCCATTGTGAAATATGTCAATCTTCCTTTAAACAAGAATAGAGGGAATTTTTTTTTAACAAATTCCGAGCTACATTCGACATGTATGTGGGGTGGGGTGAAGCGACGATGAGAGTTCATTATAAGGTTAGTCAATCTGATAGTTCTTAATTAACGATTAGCGACTGTTGGACGCATTAGCGGAACAAGTAAACAAGTCGGCACCACTAGAGACAGCAAAACAGGAGAAATCGCCAGACAGCCCAAGAAATAGCAAAACTCAGTTACGAGGACGTTTCGTGGTCGAATGCGGCTTTACGTGATTAGCGGGATAGTCTACCGCTAAATCAGCATTAGAGCTCCCCGAGATACGCGTTTACGTCAACTAACTACTATATACGTGCACCGACATTCAACACCTATTAATGGCGTACAGCCATCAAGTCAGTGGGTCAGCGTTTTAATACGTTAAAATACAGTTTGGTATGCCAGTATTTTTCGTTCTTCAAAGGCAGTACCGAAGA
Organism: Varroa jacobsoni; assembly: GCF_002532875.2. Classification (NCBI taxonomy): domain Eukaryota; kingdom Metazoa; phylum Arthropoda; class Arachnida; order Mesostigmata; family Varroidae; genus Varroa; species Varroa jacobsoni. The sequence goes on along the minus strand of NW_019215286.1, from coordinate 4,483 downwards.
CAGGAGTTTGTTTACGACCACTTTTTTCCCTCAATCTCCTCTGTATTGGTAGCCGCTTAAGGGAACAGGTTATTTTCCAGGGTCTGCAAGGTTGTTAAGGATGTGTCACACAGGTCGCGGTAACTGTCAAAATACATGTAAATTTAGAGTGTACTCGTAAATCACTCAGGTTCTATTGTCGAATCGAGGGATCCTATACAACTTCGTGCAACTATTTGATCTTTGCTTCGGCGAAGATTCTCATGACTTTCCACTTACTAACGGAAAACAAAAATAGTCTTCCAGTTAATTGCTTAGATGGATGACGCATTATGTGAATGCCACAGAACTAAGCATACTTTTGTTACGAGAGAAAAGGTTTCTGACGATTTCGCACCCGTTGATTTGAAAAATTGAAATATAGATACTAGGTAGTTAGGGGTGGCTATTGTTTAACTTTAAAGTAGCGGTTTTTATTTTGGAAATATTTCCTCCGCTGTTGTGCGCCTAGAAATCCAATAGAATACTACTTCATCCCATCTTATTATAGCAATATGGGCTAAAACGGTATATCCTTTATATATTGAAAGATTAAAGTTCATCACGAATTCATGTGTGTATGTTCCCTAGCCCTTACTTCTTTTCGTCGCGCCGATTTACCCTTACGCTTATCATTGATGCACCTGCAAACTATGGACGATAATGTGTCGAGACTAATGTTTTTTTTTTGTTTCATAAGGCAGTGGCAATACTATTACGGTAAAACGTCATTGTGATTTTGGTGTCCTGGTGAGGACACAACCTTGTCCAATGAGCTCTACCTGCAAGACGGTGATTGTACGGTACTGTTTGTGTGGCAACGGCTATGGACATGACCGTGAACACACTGTGAATGTATGTGAAGCCAAACAACGATTCTGGCGGTCCGTCAAAGGCGGTCTGCTGCTTGACGTATCCATTTTTTGCTTCTTGAAAAGGGCACGCAAAGAAGCAACGAGAGAGGCTCTACTCGTCACAGCGGTCTGTACACCTTCCTCGAGAAACCTTCAGCCGTTGAAGCCCCTACTGCCAAATCCTCTGTGGCTCATCCCCTAACGCACGAAATGCGTTTTTCATTCTCGAGCCTGTTTGTTAGTTTCTCGTTTGTCCACTGCTGTCTTGTCTGTTTACATCCGCGCTGGCCGTATCCCTAGCCATCGCAAGTAATCCATCTCACATCCTTCTCTGCTTCCGCTCTGTGCCGTTGCATCGTTTACTCTGCGCCACACAAAACGCGCATATCAAACGAACTTGTACGTCAGCTATTACATCAGAGTTTATTAACACTTCGCTTTCTCTCGTGCAGCACCAGCAGCATGCGTCGCAACTCCCGAATCGGTCCGAAAGGCCTATTATGTATGTTGACACCTTTTTGCCTTACGCATGTTGTCCGTTCCACTGCTGAGTGACACTGCTGCCGCATCTGAGCAGTCTCCCTAAAGCCACTGCCACACAGAAAGGTCCAACGAAGGAAGAAGCATATAGAGGAAGACGGAGAAAGGCAAATGCTTCTTGCAGGCTTCCTTCTTTTGTCGTCATTGTCGTCATAACCAACCTCGGCCATCTTTCTTCTGCGATGGTGAAAACTTTGATGAATGCGATTATCAACCTACGACAAGCTGCCTTGCCAAACGTCAACCAATAATTGCAACCCGTCTCTACTGATACTGACGCTATAAAGGACGCCTGGAGCTTTGTTTCGACGTTCGACTGAATATGTAATTTTAGAGCAGTTATCAAGTTAGGGAACTTCTCGACGGATGCAGGTGAACCCAATACGATTTCGTGGCTGAATCGACTATGCTTCTTCCAGCAGACTGCAAAGAAATCGCAATCAAAATGGGAAGGAAAGAAGGGAAGTGGGTTCACCATTGCTTGACGTCGCTTGTTGAATAGAATAAGCTAGCAACAGTAGACCGCCGGAGTTGAAGTTGCCCAAACTATTCTAACAGCTAACAGAAGGAAAACCATCTATCTAGGAATGCCGTCAATAATGGACTACGGGCTAGTAGCGGCGATCGTGTAATAATGACCTGTCATGGAACCTGGAATTCAGGCAGCGTTGTGGCCGCTGGAGTGAGAAAAATGGACGTGCGTCACGGTAGTGGGGGCCCATGTTAGCAACCGGCTTGGTTATTGCAGAGATACGTAGGAAGAAGTATCTAGGTGTTGGTGGATTGACGGCTACGGTTCACAATAATCGGTGCGCTTTAGGACGTTCCAGCCCTGTAGCAATTGTTACTACTACATAAGCATCGAGTGCGGCGGTGAGTGGCAGTCTGCCGTTCAGGCTTGACGAACAATTGGCTAGCGACGCTAGGCAGGGTCAAAGACAAGAGTTAGAAACAGTCATAGCCAAAAGCTGCCTGTGGTTATTTTTCAGCTGCATCACTTTGCCACCCTGCCTCCGAGGCGACAGCGGGGGCGTTAGCGGCAATAGCTGTAAGCATTGGGCTACTAGTGTTAGCACTGTCGTTCCTGCCATCGTTTATTGCCTGTGTGACCTCTTCTACAAAAAAAAACTAGCAGTAACTGCTGTATTGTCTTACCGCTACTACCTATCCCCACGATCAGCAACACAAGCCATCACCAGCTGAATCAGTAGTCAGAGTTACAGCAGTGACGAGGCGACCCAGCTTGCTATGAATTTTGGTTGCAACAGCGGCAGCGACAACGAAGCCCACCGGAGTCAGAGCTGAATGGCCTTTTTCTGACAGACTTTTCAATGAACAATTATCGCAGCGCATCCAGCACGCGAACTGATGAGACAAACAGTCCGGCAACAACTTAGGTCAAAAACTAGTCCGATCTAGGCCAGCCCGATTAAATCTCTAAAAGCTGTAGTCTATTAATAGATTATACTGCTATGCTTTTCCACCTCCCTGCACCATTTTTCAGCAGAAAAATAAGAGCATTTTCTAGATTGTAGTGAAAACGATATAAGTATGTAGCACTAGTAATACTAACGAGGCGGAGATGCGAACTACTGCTTCGTCGAAAAAATCACCGACCGTTATGAGCCTCGACGGCATTTGTATCTTTAGCTTGATAAAACTGTAAAACAGGACGAATTTTTAAAGAAGTGTCACTTATATTCAAAACAATCTATCTTCAGTCTGTTCTAAAGCATCTAAACAATGTTAGTACATCTACTACTAACAAATAATGTCAGCTTTCAAATAACACTAACGTTCATTTGTATATACATCAGAAAAAACAACATTAAATCCAATTTAAAATCGGCCACATCACTCAACAATAATTAGTTAACAGTTAAAAAAATTAAAAACTAAACGCATAGTCATCTTCTCATTAGATATTAACGAGCCGTTAAAAATTTCTTCTATATCTAGTTCCTGTTCCTGTTTCTAACTAAAATCTAAGCATGATTGAGAACAGTACTGAGAGGTTCACTTCGTATAAAGCTTGTCCAGATTGCTTCCCAGCTGTCCAGCCACGATTGAGTTCGAGAGTGGTTACCAAGCCCAGCTAGCAACTGGTCCTCTTATTTCTTTTTTTGAGTAGAGAAGAGCAGCGTTGGAGTGTCCAAGGTCAGGTGCCCAGCCCTAAACCCCAAAAGCGATTTTCTCAAACTAGCAAAATTATTGAGACGGAATTGTCTTTAATGTTTTTCTTAGGGCTAAAACTATTTAGTGCTGATTCCTCGGCCCGGATGTACTAACATCGTTTATATTAAGGGTAGGACATATAATAATGTTCACGTGAATCGAATAAAACTGCACGGCATACTGACACGAAGAAATCGCTGGATCTTCCGTGGGGACAGAACGGACCCTATATGGTAAAGAGTCTGATGTTCTACTTGTTTCGCTGCCAAAACATTAAAAGCAAGTTTCTTCTAAACCCTCATCTATATTTATCGAGACCATTCCTTGCGACTTTTTTTTATTAATTTCCTGCTTTCCCTCAACTCGTTTATCTGTGTGATATAACAAACCTTTTTAACTGACTTTACATTCCCCTATCTAGTTCTTCCATTTTACCTTAGGTAAATCACCAAACGCCTTCTGTTGTTGTTTCATGGGCAGCCTCTTCTTCTGTGGTCGCCATCTTCGCTGCTGTCACCATCAGCATCGTCGCTGTTCGCTTCGACACTGCTTCTATTTTCTCTCTGTATGAAGGGAACGGCGAGTCCTAAAGAAGGCAGGCCGAGGAGGCTTGTCCGTCTGTACCGTTACCTTCAAAAGCTGGCTCTAGGCAACAGGACCCAGGAGTTTCTACGTTAAGAAGGAATTAGGCGACCCTCTGTCTGACCGGTTGATCCGCACAGGGCCGCATAGGCAACCGACGGGAGGAATAACAAATGGTGGAGAAAGAAGTAAGCGTAAAGCTGTAAGCGTACCAACTAAATGAAACAAGAGCAGCGGCAACAGGAGCCAGACAAGGAGTAAAAAGGGAAAAATGGAGAAGACTTAAGAAAAGAAGAAGAAGCCATCGCAGCAGC
>NW_019215285.1:0-17643 GCF_002532875.2 Varroa jacobsoni | reverse complement strand
ATATATATATTCCATTCCGACGATCACTAAAGCTAGCTTGAACCTATGAGCAAAGTCGACCAGTTCAACGGGCTGCCACATGATGACGAAAATATTTCTGTCTGATTCGATCAAAGAAATCCACCCCTTAACTCATTCGCAGGGTAGACACAAACTAGCAAGCCTCTCTGATTGTTGCACCGATATTGGTAGTTCCTTCGCCACTTAAAGTACACTCAAGCTATTTTCAGTACTAAAATGTAACGTAAGTAGATGCATATCTATACAGTTATGCTGGCCACACTTTACGTTTTTTTGACGCTTGATCATTTTCTTCTCACTTCAGCATATTCTTCAATTGCGTTTAAAAGTTTTCCCTTTAGTAGCTAACGGCTACTACTGCTGTAATCATTACTCGTTCTAAGCTTATCTATAGACAAGTAAGATGCAGGCTTTCGTTCCTTTGAGAAGTGGGGTTTCTCCATAACGTCAGCTTTATTGGTCCTTTTTTTTTTTTTTTTTTTATTAACAAAACCCTTTACCATTTTGGGAAGCGCATTTTATCGCTGCGCATTAGCACCAACATTACCCAACGTAGAATTACAGCAGATTAATAAGCCACTGTAACTAATTGATGCTAAATGGAAGGCGTTTATAGAAATAGAACGTTTACAAAAGCATTTAAAAAATCGAATCTTAGAGACATATGTATTGCTCCATTTGTCATCCTATTTGGCAAAAATACTTGGCAAATAATGTAGCTTCACGGGGTGTTTTTTTTTTTTTATTTGATTTCCATCTTATATTTTTCAACAGACTCGGACATGTTTAACCCGAATTGAAATATAATGTATTTTGATAACAATGCCAAAGCCACAGAGCACCAGACGCATTCGAAAACCCCTGAAATGCGCAAATTTTTGATTTTGCTTTTTGTAATATCAGCTCAGCCGGCCTATAAAAAGAAAGACGAAAAATACCCGCCACTGTACTGCTTCAGGCACCATTATTTCAGATCTCACTGTAATCATTTGAAAAATTCGGCCGCTGTTAACTCTGTATATTACAAGCCTGTCTGCTAAGAAATTATTTTATATCTGGAAAACTATGGAAAATAGTAATTTACAATTGATAACAGGTATCCGTTTTTCATAGATAGCTAGTTTAAATTGGTCTGAGAGATTGCATACTTTAAATTTATGTATATTTTCTTTGGTCCAATTGTTTCACATCAGAGTAATTGTTCAGTCGCTGGTTTGATAGCTCTACGACTAAGTCGGCCTCTAATCGACCGAACAATTCGGGCTACTTTAGATATAAATGAGAAAATAACTTAAAATAAACTTTATTAATTATGTATTCATCATAGAATGATGAAGCCTTAATTTCTTCATAACATTTCTTTATAAACAACATTCACAGGAAGGACAGTTCAAGGTAGATGTTCATCTATGTTATTAGTAAGTACTACAAAACTGTGCGTTCGGAGTCTACACGCTACAAATTCTGTATCGTTTTTAACTAGTCAGTATAGTCTTTGAAACATAGTCCAACGTCATTCTCAGCGTTAAAAACAAGCAACACTTTTGCGTTTATTACACTCGACGTAGCTTTTATCGCAGAAAGCTGCTGGTGGCGTTTGAATTTAGCAAAAATAAAAATCGACTCGTTCAAGGCCAAATTACCCATAAATCCACCTATATAATGCGGGCATTTAAAAGGCCAACAAGATGCCTGCTTATTATCATATATATATATATATATTTAATTATCTCTACAATGAGGTTTCATCTCTATCTTTCCCCGTATCCAATAGAGCAATGCCGCTTTTATTTTTAATAAAATTATCATAAATCACATAACATTCAACGGTGTATCAGATATAAGCTTAAGCAGTAGTTCATATCCACTGAGGAATTTTTGTACCAGCTAGCACATGGCGGCGTCCCTGTGAACGCGTCTGTGTGGACGCGCCTGTTGGGCAAAGCGTTGCAGGTATTGATTTTTTTTTTTATCCCATAGACTAGTAAACGTTCCATCCACTAAATTTCAAGCTAAAGGCTAGTCGTCTATAGCACTGACTAACGGCAATAAAAACGGAAATATATACGACCAGAAGCTGAGTGTCCCATTGTAAACTCATGTTAGTCGAACGCTGTAACAGAGAATAAGGCCAAATAAGATTATAACTATTATTTAAACTGGAATAAGTGTTTGCCTCATTATCCAATACAGGTTATAAGCGAGCCAAAACGACCTAAATGCAGCGGATAAAAAAGCTTAAGGTAATTTCTTAGATAGATTTAACGGGACGTCACTGTTGCGTGTTAGATAACCTATTTTGCATATGTGTACGTGTAATGTCTTTTGATTTTTGGTTTATGGTATGAATTATATGTTGTGGTGTGTGTACAGGCACTATCCGTTCTGCGCTACAACAGAATATAGGTTCGATGAAAACACGAGCGTACATTCGCTAACGAAGTCCCCTAACGCTTTTGAGAAGGGATTGCGTTTTGTAACAGCCAGCTTTACCCTGGCCGCCTAGCTTTTTGTACCGAAGTAGTTCAAAGGTGCCTGATAGCTCAGAAACAAGCACCTTAGTCTCGTTAGGTGCGATGGCATCGAAGCCTGCGACGACACACCATCGAAAAACGTTTTCAATTTCGCACCATCGTCACCCGTTGTCTTCCCTTTTTACTTGGGTTTTTCAAACACCTTTGGTGATTAGGGAGGCAAGCAGAAAAGATTCCGAGTTCTCATAGAATGGCTCGCGAGCACAAAGCTCACTATCCATCCTCGTGCTAGCAAAAGTGTTCGAAGCACGGTAGCAATGGGGGCTGCTCGATCGATGGGGAAATAGCGTGGGCCAAACTGTGAATCGGATCACGGTCTGAACTCTAGCTCAGATCAATAGCATTTCTAGGATTGACCGTCACAAGGAGGACTTAGTCAAGGTCAAGGATATATATTTAACTAGGTGCGAAATATATGTAATATGGTTTTCAGACCAACAACATATTTGATTTGGGTAAACGTGGTAACTGAACGACCGTCGGACGCATCCGAATGTATTGCTATCCCTGCTGCTAAAACCTAGATACTGCCGAACACAAAAACCTTTCAAGTAACAGATACCGAAACGCTCGAAGTGTTTCCCGCGTTGCCCTTTATAGCCTCGTTAAGTGGTAACGCTTCAAAAACGTTTTCTCCCATGGAAAGCCCGAAGTCAAACCAATGTGTTAGACGAACGGAAGCTTGTATCGTGCGAGAAAGGTTTGAATATCCCTTTTGGGCCCGGTTGACTCTTCATTCCGGCTTGTCCTGGATGTAGGGATTTCGCCGTTAGCTAACACGCAATCAGGAGTTAGCAGGACAATGTGTAGGACGCATCTTTCGCGAGCATCTGCCGGCGTCACTCCTGCCCGTTCTCGTCAGTTCACGCGGAAGCGTTTCGCGATACTTTTCCAACTGCGCGCCTCACTGTTTGTATCTATATGTATATGTTAAATGTCATCGGAAATCAAAGCGGATAATTATTTTTGAAATCTGATGATCAGGAATGACTGTTCCGAATCGGTAAAGTTAACGTCCATGTAGGAGAAACATATTGTAACTTGTATTTGTCCTTAAAATAAGCAAGGTACCTAACTTTCCGCTTAGGACAGTGAGACTCATTTGACACTTTAAAATGGATATTATTGTTAATGCATATGGGATCAGTGGTAATTGTCACCAAGTAATAGATAGGGGACCTTTAACTACATGTTTATCAGAAAAGTTCATTTGACAAACTGACAGGAAAACATCTCTTTTTGTTTATTAAAGACACTATATGTGATATAAAATTTTCTCAACGACAGGCGTGATCTTCTGAGCATTATGCGACCAGCTACATATTTTTCTATCACTAAAGGTAGGCAAGGCCTTACTTATCTAATGGTTCCTATACGCCAATATTCTAAAATATGCACCAGAATCGTGCGGTATCTATGTTATGATTGATGCTTTATTTTGTGAACTAAAACACGTAGAATTAACCAGAACCGCTCGGAGGCGTATCATATGAGCTGCATGCAGTTGTCCTTCAACTCGTCGTGCACGGTGCGCAATACTTTATAAATACTACCATTACATAATGTTTCCTTATCAGTAACAACGGTCTAGGTTGATCGCCTGTCGACCAGTGTACTTGGATTCATCGATTGCTGAGAAGTTGTTAGTTTTCTTCTCCGTCAGCTTCTGATATTCCATAGAATGACACCTCATCTTAACGAACCTATCGAACCCCTATATTACCGATTACACGAGGAACGTATTTTGTTATTGAACTGTCGCAATGTGCTTACGCCGGCAGGTTACTAGTAGTAGAGAAGGGACTGATGAAAGGGGCTTCATGGACATTAGAGTTTTATCTGACTGAAGTCTTCTTACAAAGTAGGATACTATGGAAATACTAGAAGATACAAAAACGACGAGGTGAAAAAGGTATGATTCGTTATGGCGAAATACAACCTATATTGTGTATACAACCTATATATATATATATTTATGTATATATATAAGCTAAATATGAATCACTCAAAGGGACCAGTAGAGGGAGTTAAACAGGATAAAACGATGAGAAAAAAAATATTGTGCGTAGGACCCTTTCACCTCCTCACACGCCGTTTTCGTTTAATATTTCTCTATAGAGTTTTGTAAATCAACGAAGTTTTTTTTCGAAATTCTGATGCAGCTGTATCAGTGTCATGGGATGAATATCATGATAACAACTAAAAAAGCTAAATACTTGTCTGCTTACGTGATCTACTTCCCAAGCGCACACCAATGTAAGATAAAAGGTTGTCATTTTCACTTTTATCGCAACGTATCGCAGTATAGTTCGAGAGCAGGATGAGCGGTGTCCTACGTTGCTAAATCCTTAACCATCGCAGCAAATTTTGCTCGATAGCAAACCAAATCTGTGGATTGACTTTGAATGAACAGAATAGACAGACCAGAGGAAAAAAAAACTGCTTCAGGGGACCGCATATCCGTTTACCATAGAGCGTGAGCCTTGGGCTCCCTCGACTTGGTGCACTTCTGAACGTGTGCGATCTTGACAGGGTCGTACGCCTCCGCAATATCTACGATTTAATAAGGGAATCTATTTTGCATATGGCTATTAATATTCATGTATGTGTTACCCTTAAATCTATTCTGTAGATATGTACACGAACCCTCATTGAACCTTCCTAAGGCACATGACTGTTGTTTGTCTATGGTTGACTGATGATACGTCATTAGTAATATTATGCATTTAGGCGTTATTGAAAATCATCTTCTTTGCCACTAGATCGTGTCCTGCTCAGTCGTCACATATTTGTTGTCCCATATGACTGCATAACTATAAGCTTAGGCCTTCCACTGGAATTTATATCACCTGGATGTAGGAACGCTTCCACAGATAACAAAACTGGTTTCCTATTATTTCATACAACGATAATACAGTTGCTGGCTTGTAGTAACTTTGGTACCATCGACTGGCCTTTGCGATCGACCGATCTTAACCACTATTCGCAATTACGAATTTAGTATAATGATTAGTCAAGGGGAAAATAATAGTGATAACTTGTACTGGAATAGTGAAAGATCGGCTACTGGTTATAATGCCGCCTTGGTGTCCTGTTAGATACTAAGGGATTAATAGGTCATACGAACTCTGAATCTTTCAACGATTTGTTGCTATACACTCCTACAGTCTCGCTAAGACTATCTTAGTCGGCCATATTTCTTTGCAGAGTTGGCTCGTATCTCTTTGCTAAATATGCTCGTACGTGGTCGTGTACGTAACCAATGTTGCAATAGGGTTAGTACGTAGAAAAGGGTTCGCCTATCAGCAGTCCAGGAAGCCGAAGAATACAAGTAGCGTGGTAGGGTATGATAAGCTGTCGCTATGGCTACACCAAGAGAACCTGTTCCGCGTTTATATTCATAAAAGCTGATCAACTATTAACAGAGTGCTATAATGCCCTGCGTAATAAACGATGTAGGTCGTATCAACAGTGCAGGGGGGATTGTATATCTAAGTCAATAGTGGAATCATAGATGATAAGCCTCGTATGCTTCGAAGTTGCATGCAACAGGAGGGACTGCATCGTGTCTCGCACGTAATCATATGCAAGTTGCTCGAGACGTCTGCTCTTTTTAGTTGGTATCAAGTATATATCTAGAATTTATTATTAATTCACTACGATTTACAGATAAAAATCGAAGGCAAAGTCTGGAGGATAAAGTTCCAGAATTTCAATTATATGTTTCGTTTCATTGTAACTTTCATTCATGTATTTGGAAAAGTTCATTCAAAACTTCAACAGCTGAACGTACCATTAAAGGGTGGTTATCTTTCTGTACGGTTCTATAGATTTGAGGTTGATGAGGCCATAGGTAACGAGCGAGAAACATCGATAATTAGTAGACCTGCAAAGGCAGGTCCACATTATTGTGATGATTGAACGCAATGAGACTTTGATAACACAACGACGTATGCAAAATATTTCCGGAACCAATGTTATTACCCTATAGCAAAAATAACCATTGCCGATTCGGTGTGCAATGCTTAGATAGTGGAGAATTATCCCATCGTAATTACTGTATTTTGAATTCAGCATACCGTAGCAAAACTTGCCCCCATATGTAATACTTCCCGCTCTCTATGCATTACGTCAAGTCTATGGTGTAACTATGGAACTGCCATGTCTATCGAAGACAGCAACTAAAAATACGCCTTCATTTGTCAACAAACAAAATCAGAAGTACTTAATGACCTTCATTTTGTAGGTAGATTGCGTGTCTGCTACGTAAAATCTATACGAATTTGTTTCAGTCCACCCGCCTACGATCCAAGCTAATAGGATAGGTGTCTAATAAGTCGTCCTTGGTCGTTTCAAGACTGAACCAGAGCTCAGCGGGACCAGCAGGAAGGCGATGGGAAGGTGATGGATGCTCCCTATTTTAGTTTACTTCAGCTGCCTGCTATAGTGGCCTGACTATCCATGGACGATCCGGTGTTTTAGGAAAAAGCGCGAGGGTACTATTATCCAAAATGCTTTATAGCTCGAAGACGTTTTTTGGCGATCGTCACCCAATTACTGTCACGCTAAATGTTGAGCTGCGGGGGGAAACGAGCCGTAAACGCTAAGATGGCTTTCATAAGGTTCTCTTCTCGCCTTTACGCGCTAGCGTGTTCTTTCATCTCGTAGAAGCGGAGTTTGTGCAGCGGGCCCTCATATTGGCATAGGTCCTCGTCCACTCGACAAGTCCTTGGCCTCTGTTTTCGTGTGAGCATGATGATTGCCGGATGTCTTAAGGTACTTTTTAGCAGCAATAGTAGCTTCTTCTTCACTAAGGATCGTTGGTCGCGATCATTCTTGCGTTATCAGTGAACCGCTGTTGGTCGCTTTTGACGCAAAGTTACGCTAAGGACAGCTTGAACCTTGGCGCTATCAGCACTTTCTTTACGGGTTTATGCATTCGTATTAAGGTGTGTCTCACAAATGTACCTTTAAATTAAAGAAAAAAATAGGAACGTTTTATGGACAGGTTGCTGCATAAGTCATAAAACCACAAGTCACATTTTATAAAGGCTAATTAACGGCAAGGTAAAAATTGGCTGTTGTGATAGCATGTCGTAACAGTGTTCGACACCATAATTCTTATGGCCTTCTTATGCTGTGTTATATAAGAGCTTCTCAATGAGTGAATGAACACTATCTATCATTGCTGAATACACAACAAAAGGTCGATTGTGAATATACTTTCAAAAAGTGTGACTTGAAGTTTGGCATGATGCATCATTCTAGAGCTCAGATATTGCACAATGATTCGTCATCGGTTGCCGAAGAACTTTCAACATAATCGCAGCGCCAGTTGCAGGCCCAAATATCTTCTTAGCGACTCTAAATGAATAAAACTGCGTCCATACTGAAAGCCAATACGCAGAAGTCCTCTAATGACGGGAAATCAGTCAGCGTTTCTACCCCCTATTATCTTTAAACTTATGAGAAGTGTCTTCGGTAACTGTTCAGCATCCTATAGAGTAAAATCCTCGAGCAAATCAGTACGGCGCGACTGTATAACATGGATCAGTAAGCACTAACGTCGTGCCCTCAAACAACTCGACTGTTGGTCAACGCGAAAGTACGCAAACTTCTACAGGGCCTCGTTCTGCCAGGCCTCTTTGTTACGATGTCTGTAATTGCGTACAGAAAGTTTGTCTTGGCTCACGGACCTGCTGAAGGGACAAGACTCAGTCGTATCAAAAATGATTTCCGTGCTTCTATTTCCTACCTTTTATGCTATAGCTATTTCAATAAAAGTTGTATGGTCATTTTCTATATACGGTAGCTTATCATGAAGACTGACTAGACAGTATGTCTATAAAAATACCTAAAAAATAGAGAAAAATGTAGAAGTGTTCCAAGCAAATCAGTAATGAGTAATTTGAATTATTGGAATTTGTTGACCAGCAATAAATAATTTGGGAAAGCTTCATTTCACTTGACCATCTTGGCAGCAAAATGCAGGTAAGCCTGTCTAGCTTCTTTATTAAAAGCTATTGATATAATGTCGAAATTTACAACCGTTATTTTGTTTTATTTGATAGTACGCCCCAAGTCTCGTTGAGTACAAGCTCTGTTCTTATACATCGGGTCTCTACAACGTATAATAAATATTTTTGAAACTCTGTGTCTGTATAACCTATTTTTTTTTTTTGACATTTAGTCCTTCTTCTGCAAGCGCATGCTTCACTTGGGTACTACCTAGTTGTGACCTAAGTACATATATGGCGACCAAATTAATTGAGTAATTAATGTCTGAACAAAAATGATGGGGCTACTGTTTCGTGAAACTACGAGTAAATTCAAGCGCAAATATTCTTAAGGTGAAGTTAGTAAATAGTAGGCCAGCAGAAGAGTTTACAAGAGAATGATCTAACTAACTTCTTCTCACTAGTGTACTCCAGTTCCTCATTAAGTTGGCAACTGCCTGAACCGAAGTCGGGGATTTTACGATCAACTTGTCAGACAGCGATGTACGTCCAAATATAGTAGTCACCGTTTTCTAGCAAAGGTACGCCATGTGCCCTTTGGTAATTAAGATTTAGATCCCGCGGCAACGAATAGACGGATCTTCAGGCAAGCTAATTATTACACCAGCCAAAAAAAAAAGCATCTACTTCTCTAATCCATTGGTTATATGTAAACTTTTATAGCTAAGTATCATTATCGCCAGGGGTAAATGATCCCACCTTAGTAGGACAGAAAACGTGCTCGGGGCAATCACAAGTTTATTCGGGCAATTAGCAAGCTCTAATTGATCATATGGACCGGACAAGCTTTCATTCTCGCGTCCATGTATGTCTGGCTTGATAATACGGCCTAAATGATCTTGAACGCTAATACGGTTTAGCAATATAGCATAATTAATAGGGACATTCTTTCTGTCATCGAACTGCGTCGAAATTATCACGGTGACGTTTGTAGACATATGTGCTTTATACCGACTTAAATATATATATATATATGGGAAATACGCATTAAGATCATGTTGATGATTAGCCCCGGCATAAAGTTCATCTTCACTAAACTAAAATCACTAACCTATCAGTGTTACCTACTATGAAGAACGTAAAGCAGAAAAAAATTGGTCAAACATAGATGAGAAAACGTCAGAAAAACAAAGACGGGCAAATTGAAACATATTTTAGAAATACACACTCTGCAAAAAAAGAATAGGGTAATTCTTAACGAGACTGAATGAGCTTTATTATCCTTTTGTTGAGTTACTAATTGATGAAAATATTATATATATATATATATATATGATAAAAACGTTGATTTGGATTGAGTTTGTGAACTAGCTAATAAAATAAGTTATCCCATATCACTTAACATAGAGCTTTGAAGCTTGAAAGCACTTTTTGTTAAACCTACTTATATTAGTAATATTTGAAAAAAAAAATGCATAAACGCTATTACTCGAACCTAATAAGCTAGGACCGTGTGTAGGGACGGCCTTTGCTTTCTTTGGAATGTACTGGAGATCTAAAGCTGAAGAAAGTACGCTGACTCTTGAAACTGAATCGGATAAAGAAGCGGCATTTCATGCTTATTTCCAGTTTTCCAAAGAACGAACCGTAAATGAACTAACCTCTGACTCGGTCCTATGTGTATGATTCATTTGTCAGACCCGCGTAACTGGAAAATGTGAAGTAGCAGCCTTAAAAGCCACTTTCATCGATATAGCATTGTAATTCATTTTAGGCTCGTACCTTTTTCAGGAAAAAACACATGACGGAGCTATTCATTTAAGCCGTTACCAACTAGTACCCAAACGAACTTGTTTTCCCTTAAATATGTAATCAGGCAAACTTAGCAATAATTGTGTTTGCTAATTCTGACGATTCTCAAAAGCATGCCTGTGTAAAACAATAATGTTTGCCATATAGGGTACAGCCTGTCTAAAGCTGTGGTGTTACCTAGATCTCTTGAAATAATTATCACTTTTATTTTTTTATACTTAATAATATTATATTGTTCACATGAATGTTATTAACCCAAACTAGCTTTCTTCTGTTAACCCACTTTAGCTAAAGCCCTATGGCGAGCAAATTCTCGAAAGGTTGATTCCGAAAACAATCGGAAAGAAAATCTAACGGTAAAAAAGCACAAACTAGTGCACAGCGTTTTCCTTGATCATCTAGTAGAAAAGACTCATGCACAGTTTTTTTTAAACTTCCATATTTAGCATCATTACACGAAAGGATTTTTCTCTCTCTCTCTCTCTCTCTCTCTCTCTCTCTCATACACACATACAAATAGCGTTATTTATCCTTCTATGTATATATCTCTATTCAAGTGCCTTTTTATGTATTACCTTATATTTGCAATGAAATCAATGTGATGGTTCGTGTAGAAATTTTTTTTTTGTCAATAGTTGCATAGTCAATATTTAGCTGTTCTCGCTACATCATCCCGATGTCGGAATTGCATTTCTAATAAAACGACTCACCCAATAATTATAATTTCGCTTTATTCATAATTCAAAATAAGTTTAAACAAACATTTTAGCTTTATAGAAGCGTTTCCTATATGGTAAAATATTACTATGTTTACGCTACCAGACATAGTTTAGCTAATATAGGTGAAATATAAGCGTACTTGTATTACAAGTCGTACGACGTAATCAAAATGTCCCGATATAGGCTTTTACTTAATCTCCATTATGTCTAAACGTTTGGGTAATCATGCTCTCGTTTCTTTGTATTTGTGCACTGTTATAGTATGCCCGTTATACATATAAAAGTACGTAGCTATGGCAGGAAGCGATTACGTAAACGACTCCGTTTAGACAAATTGCAGTTACAAATAACTGGATGTGATTGTAAGTCGGCAAGTCTGATACAACAAACATGAACAAATAGCTACCCCGATTCAAAAGCCTTTCTATTTACGCATGAAAAAATAGGCCATGACTGAAGTGGGGGTTATTTTCGGAACTTTCGTTCATAGCTAGACGCCAATAATATCTCCGATAACAGTGTAGTGCAAACTCAGAGTCAGCAACGGAAATAGTATATAGAGCGACAGGTCCGCGACATGTGGCAAACATCAAGGGCCTATAAAAATAGCAACTTTTTACTCGTTCAGGACAGGACATAGAAGAGAGGGAATATTTGAACAACTTTTTATGGTGGGCCTTGCCAGATGCCGTCCGCTTCGTTAATATGGAGGTTAGCTTCCCGTCGTATGAACGGCTGAGTAGTATCGCGTTCCATATTGGTTACGAACCCCAACTGCAATAGTAGACCGTCTCACAGAAATGTTCTGTTCACGGAAAAATCTTCTGAAAAAAAAAAGTAAATAAGAAGAAGAGGAGGAAAAATCACTTTGAAATGCCGATATTCAATTATTGTTCAGCCACAGTCGAGCCTTGTCAGCCACATGAGGCCAAATGAAGGCCGATTACCATTTGTAATTTTCATTAGTGAATATCATAGACGTTCAAAATGCTTCACCTGTTGGCTGTGTGTTAACCATTCGAGGCATCGCATACCCATCTTTCATGATATCGCTTAGACTGCTAGCCTATCAAGTACAACTCAATTTTACTCTGTTGCTATACATTGAAAAATTTACTTTAATCTAGGAGGCTTATGTTACGCAACATTATCAATATTCGCGTAGGCGTACTATTATTCAAACCCTCCTATTAAGCTACTTACTTTACCGTTTACGGCGATATATAGAAATGTACAAGCAGATACTTTGCAGGAACGAAGGCACACTTGATTGCCATCCAGTCTAACAGCTGTGATGAACCTACGCAAACAGCGCCAAGATCTGACATGCACATATAACAATTTCGAACACACCCCTGCAAGTTCATAAGGCGCATGTAAAGGGAGCTGTCGGCATTCCGAAAGAGCTGCCATATTGCCAGCTACTCCAAGACGATAATACACAAAGCCAATCAGCCAGTCCCTGCGCGAGTGTTTGCCACGCTCATCTGTTTGTCAGTAGTGTTAATAGTGATGACGATGCGGGTGCCGAACGCATACTCCCACAGCTCTTCACTGATGCGCTGCACCCAACGTATAACAAAATACGTAGATTGATGCCACAAAGCAAACACAAAAAACACAGGCAGAACAAAGGCCTCGTTCACGGAACACGACGCTTCACTTTTTTCTTCGGTGTGGATGAGTCCCATTGCGGTAGAGGGTCGAAGTCCAGAACTGGTGTTTCCCTTCGTGTCCGCGCTGGCTTTCTCAGCCAGTCGAGGCAATTCATTTCTGTTATCTTAGGAGATACGCAAGGGAAGGACGCCGAAAGGAAATTGGGGCTTTGTCGAATGTAATGCTAGTACAGGATGGCAACCAGTTGACAAGGTTCCAATCTGCACATTGTCATGCGCTGCACTTGTTAAACGGATAGCGATGTTTCTCATCAGAGCAGTGATATATACAAATGCGCACAAATATACTTTGAGTTCTATGGAACTATGGATGCAACGTTTTCTCCAGTCGTTTGTTGACTGTTTACTATATTGCATGAAACGTTGTCAACAAAGAGGCACATCGCTATCTCACACGACTATCGGGTCGGTTCTCGGCGTTGTCGCTCGCGAATGGCTTTTCATCCTTTCGCGCGTCTTCAGACCATTTTTCGTTCGTGGCACAAACGATCTTTGCTGCACCGGGGACGACCGGGGGCGAAAAGATTCTGCTAATTGTTGAACAACTATCTATACAATAATAACCTGGCTTAGACGTTTCTACGAAATCGTCCGTCCGTGTTAAAAGCACTGCCATCAAGCTCGTATCACTTAGGCTAAGATTTTCTGCTGACTTGGAATATGGCGAAGAAATAAACGATTAGTGACTAGGCCGAACATAGCTAATGAGTTAACGAAACACCAGGGAGCACTTTCTCTAAAACGGCACTTGCAGACATTTGTTTGGCTTGTGGTTTTGCCCAAAAGTCAAAATGTATATGATTCACTATTTAGAGTGAAAACAACTGGGCTACAAAAGGAAGACAACAGGAAAACTAATATTTGCCCCTATAGATTATTGTGAAAATCGAAGAAGCGTTTCTATCTTTTAACTATTTTATATATATATATATATATATATATATATATATTTTTTTTTTTTTTTAAATATTTGGACGCTTATGTGGTACACGAAAATGGTGGAACAGTGCGCTTACGAGCAATACATTTCGTTACTGGATAAACGAGTAAGTTATGGGAATTCCTCGTTGACATTTAAGCCTGACAACATTGTTTCGAATTCCGCGAGAACGGCGTCGCTGCGCTTGTTGACAAATTCAAGTTATCTGAGTCGCTTATAGCTAAGGCGGGTCTAAATAAGCAGGCTTGTTTGTGTATTGTGCCCAGCTGTTAGATAATCTAGCTTTTCAAAATAGGCTTTGTATACCCTTGCATATTCAATTACTGCATTAACAACTGATCGAGAAATTGAATCATCAACCGAGGCGCGCAATTTTCTTTACTCAACGATAATCGCGTCGTCTCGTGGCAACGTATTAACGAACGCCAACTGAAAAACGTTTCGAAAGAGGAGTGAAAAATGGTCATGTGGCCTTGTAAACGCCGACTTGCTATATCAGCTATAGCCGAAGGTGGTTTGGTCATAGAAATAGGTTCGTTGTCAATCTGTTCCTAAATGGCCGATGTATGTCGATAGGATCTTGAGTAAGCAGGACCTTTTTTTGTGTCGAAATGTCATACCTCTGTAATACGACTCCTAGCATTCTATCCTCATTTAGTGTGCTTGATCGCAAATATAGTTTCAACATCGATTATATACAAGACGAATTCATGTTAACCGGCTGGATGTTTCTACAAAAGAAGCAATTCAGATAGATATTCCAGCGATACTAAGTGCATGAGTGAAACTGCAGTTCGATAGTGTTCCTTGATTGATTCGACACATAAAGGCCTTTTGATAGATAGTTGACCCGCTAGAACAAAGCTATTGAGGAAAGGCGATCATGCAGGACGGTCCAGGTGTCCTGGGCGTTACAATACGGAATCGAGTCAGATCTTGCTCTAATAGGTGACAAAGTCCTTCGGAAATATTAGTAATGAACCAGCTGGCTAGCGATGATGAGGCGCGCTAGACCGTTGACTTCGACGGCGAGATGGTACTTCCAGCTTAGACCCACTTGCATTATCGCCGATTTGACATTAAGTATAGCTCGCTATAGGCTGCCGTTTGGCGTCGTTCTCGCTTGCGCAGTGCTCACCGAATTTACAAGCTGATTTTCACCGATCGAGCGCATGATGCCAGACGCGGACGACGTCGATATGGGGTACGCATCTTTATCCTGAAGTGGGGCTATTTTGCCGAATGGCACGTGGGAACTAATAGAAAAGAATGACGTGCGTTTCAGAGAGGAATATATCTGAGACATTATAGTTCGTTACGTGACTTTCTGTGCAACCATTTGTACGGCTTCGACTATGTGTTTCAAATACTAGTGTCCTTGCCGTTGGTGTCCGTATAGTACTATTGATCAATATTGGCTGGGGTCGAAACAGTACCACCTTCTATATTTCCCTGGATGAAAAAGATAGGTCACGCTCGCGTTATCAATAATAGTACAGTTGATTAGATGAAGCAGCTTTTGTTCGGCATATCTTCGCGGCATAACTTTGTTGATCGAGCGAAACCGCCGATCAGCAACTGTGACGCTTTCCGTAGAGGTCTTTTACAAATAGCTCACTTGAGATGAATCATTTCCTGGAATAGTACCGTCCATAAGTTAAATAGATCAGTCTGCAAATATGTTGTGCCAATTCGACCTATCTTGTCGGACGCCATGCAGCGAGTAAATGAATATTCTACGGGATGTGCAGGGAGTATTCGCAGTTCGACGATCAGTGGGTAACGTTACGGCATCATTTCAGGTACGTCTTAAATAGAGCCTGGAATAGGTAAAATGCGTGTATATCTACTAACGTCAGTTGTAACGCACGACTATTCATGAAGGACAATAATGCACACGATGCAACCCCCAGACAGGCTGGGGGTTGCATCGTGTGCAGGGGACGTTTAGTTTTTCAAATCCACGATTAAAACAATTCATTACGGTCTTATGCTAGTTTTAACCCTTTCCTGCTTGTAAAATAAAGTTTCGAATTTTACCATGTAAGTACTCCAGATGGGTGACCCAGGCATGAAACAAGTGTATCCTCGGTTCAGACTCAGGACTCGTACATTTCCAAAATCAGTAGTTGTACATGTTACCCACCTAAAAATCACAGCTACCTAGTCTTTGTAGTTTGCTAGGATCAATTGTTTTTAGTGGATTATTATGTGATAAGCGTCACCATAGTCACAATCAGCATCGTGCGCGTCGTCCAACCGGCCGACCCGTTTTCTATTAACCAGCGATGTGTTTAGCGTAACATATCTATGTCACAACTTGGCTTTGCATGAAGCTGATCTTTTCTACCTCATGGGAATTTGTTAAGAGCGGAAAAGTTCGTAAAAGCTGAGGGCCCTTGACGCCGCGTCTAAGTCCGAGTGTCGATAGCAGTTTACGCGATTAGCTGTAGCTTTCTAATGTTGTACGCCTAACAGCGCGAACTGTATCGTGTGTTGTCAGCTTCTCTGCACCACCAAACGTCCTTCTACAGGCAGAACTAGCAGAGTTGTTTCTTTCGAAGCCTATTTCTAAAATCGATCTTCGACTATCTGGTACTCGATGCTGTTTTCCCGAAACCTGTCAAATGTTCGTTCTACGTATATGGCGTTGGGGGTAATGAGGAAGATGCCAATGTCCTATGCCTTTTGGCAACGAATGCTCAATACCAAAATCTATTTATTGCCATAAGTGTACTATGCACAGACGGTGTTAGCCTCCATCGTTCAGATAATATTTGTGGTACACGTTTTACTATATTGGCGATTTCGGCACTTCCGGCCTCATCTTATCGAAGGCGAATTGGGCATCCGTAACGGATCGAGCTCTATTTTCAGTCGCGGAAATTGGCTCATACTCGGGTCTGCTCAGGACAATCCGGATGATTTCCTATTGTTCGAGGTGTAGATATTGGCCTTCAAGTATCAGATCGTTTAGATATCGATCGAGTTGCCTACCTGTTGAGCTTTAGATGCTTTCAGTCGGAGACAAAACGAGCAGCTCAAGAAAACCCTGTACATTTACGCTGGTGACGGATCATTCAGATATCAGCATTCGTCGTAAATAGCACGTTAGTAAAAATATCTCAACAAAAAAATTATTAAGGCGACGCATATTTTTCTGCGTGGAGTGCAAATAAACGAGAACGTCAGCTATGCTTATGAGAGTAACTTTTCTAACGTAAAGCTTATCAAACGCTTAACATCTAAGGATAAATAGAATACGTTCAATTCTGCTAGTTGAAGCCAAATTTCAACACAGTAGTGCTTACAACTACTTGAGGCCGCAGTACAATCGCGTACGTCGTAGATCCTGCAACACAATAAAAGTCGCCATATTCCATCTTTTGCATTTAAAACGTTGCGAAAAAACTGCTATTTTCATATGCCTCCGCGAGCACTCTTATAGCAAAAGCGAGCTTTCATGTTGAAACTTTTGAAAACAGAAGATAGACAATTGAAGGAATATATTTTAGGGCACGTGCCCTCATGGGCATCGTCAGATTTAAAATCTCTACAGGTACCCACGTCACGTTGTAAAGCCTACGCAGCTGTTGTTAGTTTGACGTTCGCCTGTTTGCGTATATCTGTCCGGTTATATCGAATACTCAATACGAATGACTTTCTTAATGACAATGGCAGGGAGAGAAATTCAGCTTTGATGCGTAAGAATCTCTTCTACGTTTTAATCCTCCATGTCAGATATTAGATCGACACAAATTAGCTGATATTCGACTGGCCAGAAATCGTTAGCATAGGAAAGCTCGACCTAAGCTTCGTTCTTCTGAAAAAAATTCTCGGACGATCGTACGGCTATAAATTATCTAAAAAAATGGCGCGTTGTAGCCATACAAATTTCTACATTCATGTAGCAGACATATAACGGTACTCCATCTAAATAGATATATCATTTCGATCTGCCTGCCCTCTGGAACTAATATATA